>NW_016690304.1:5292060-5448983 GCF_001604755.1 Lepidothrix coronata
TTTTGATAAGGAAAGCAAAAGCGTGTGTAATGATGCAAAGTACAGAAGAAGCCTTTAGCTTGCTGAAACGATTGGGCAAAAGTCATCCCTCGTATAACTTTATTGGATTTACGTCAAGGTGGAGTTCTGCTTCTTTCATTTGCCCCCCAATAAAATTATTTTCTCAGGCCCATTCAGAGGGTGGATAATTAACATACTACGTGGAAAGAGCCTTAGGGAAAGTGGGGGTGACTGGATTGATTCCTTATTGGCGCGCAGAGAAGGGCGTTATGACTTGCTAAGCGCACAAACATTTACAATACGCGTAGCTCCTGATTTCAGCCTGACTTCTGTACTGGCAGGTGAGGATGCAATGACAGGCGATACGGACAAATACCTCGGACCCCAGGATCTGAAAGAGCTGGGAGATGACTCCTTGCCTGCTGAAGGATACATGGGCTTTAGCCTGGGCGCCCGCTCCGCCAGGTATTGTGTTTGCCGTTTCTCATGTTCGCGCGTCACCACAGCTACAAGTTTCTACAAACCAAGCGCGCGCTCTCTCTGGAGCCTCTTTTGAAACGAAGTAGAGGGGGTGTACTTCCTTTGAAGCATATGTTCATTGCAGTTTTGTTTCATATTCTTTATTCATGTTGGCTTCTTATGGCAGCGGTACGGAAAACTTAACTATTCACTTTTTCTGGTCTCTGTTCTTGCTCTGAACATTTCCCAGTCACCTCTTTTGCAACTGGTCTAGAGACTGATCCAGAGCAGACAGCAAAACCAGGTTTCTTTTAAGTACTGCTGGGTCAGACTGATACTCACAGTAGAGGTGTCCTTAATGGGCTAATTTTGCTGAATAATGTAAACACCAGAAAAACTGAATGATAATCATTTTGCTATTTTGGTGCTTTTATTTCTTTAAAGGTGATAGTAAGTAATCCAACCAAGAGAGACAATATTAAAGAGAAATTGCTCCTCCTCCTCCCCCCCCAAAAAAAAAAATCAGGTTTACCCTAAATTTGTTGCAGGGTTTAATTTGACAGGGAATGGATTACGTGTTACAAAAAAAACAGGCCAAAGTTTCTGTGAACCTGATAAAACATTGTAAACCTGATATGATGTCTGACTAATGTTAATTCCAGTTCAGGTGTTTCTAGATCGACGTTTTAGATTTCATTTTTGAACGTTGCTAAAGCCTGCAGCGTGTGTTGCTCAAAACAATTAAAGCTGTATGAGCAGGGATTACTTCCATAGTTGTGGATTTGCAGTGTAGTTACTGACAGTTGAATTGTACTGAAGCTAATAATTAAACCTCGTAAGCTGGAGCCCTGAGGACTTTTTCCTATGCTGTAGTTTAAAGATCTGTTTTAAAAACTGAGTTCATTGTCTAACAGCAAATGGCAGCTCCCATAAAGTAAAGCTTAGATGTCTAGCCTTCAGTTTTGTTTGCTATGGTCGCATTAGAAATGCAAGCATGGAGTGCAGATTTGCTCTTTAGTAGTCCCCAGCCATGTTTTGCTTGACTTACAATTTTTAGGGAAGTTCATAAGTATTTATGTGATACATACATTCATGAGAAATGCCAAAATGCATTTAAATAGTCCATTAGGTAGAAAATCAGCAAAACAAATCTGAAGGAAGAACCTTGTGTCATTGCAAATTGAATTAACAAAGCTGACGTGCTGCTTTTAAAGAGGAGCCGGCGCGAGCAAGGTCATCACACAGCACTCTCGGCCGTGGTCATTGCTGAAGCACGGCAGTGATGGTGGAGAGGGAGGTGCTCTGTGTGCAGAGCCGGGCACTGATTTACCTGACACCTCTGACTCATTACAGCCCTCTTCCTGCACGGAGCTCAATGCTCCCTGTGCAGGTGGCAGGGCAGAGTTTCACAGTCAAGATCTGTTAGTTAGATCCGAGGGTTCAACCCCACGTTTTCTTTGAGAGAAATGCAATATTCCCATGCTTCTGATTTTAGCAGTGCCATTACTATTTGTTGCTGCGTAGCTCATTTTTTTGCATTGCACATGTTATGCTCAGAGGAGACAAATACAGTGGTTTTCCTGTGAAGTATTTTATTTAGCAAAAAAAAAGTATTCTGTGGATGTATCTTACTGCTGATTCTGAGTGTAACATTAAGAAATGAACACATTAAATATATTAGCCATCCAGCCATAACATCTTGCTTTTCCTGTCTGATTCTTTGCTTTCTATTTCTCCTGTTTCTTTTCCACTGTAAATTGCTTTAGTCCAAAAGTCAGGTAAGAAGGCATGGCATCGTGTTACATCTTTCTCATCCTTCTGCTGCTGCCATTGCTTATTTTCATTTTATTCAGCCTTAGAAAGTGACATGCTTTTATTTTTGGGAGTAGGGGGTGGATTCAGCCTTAGAGAATATCCCTCTGTTATAACAAATATAACTTAATTTCTTTATGCCCTTTATCATGTAAAAGTCTGCTTAACATATGCCTACAGTGTGTAATTAAGATCCCAGTTCTGCTTCCAGCACAAGGAGGAACGTGTGCTAAGGGACTAGAAAAATTCAGTTAGCAACTACTAAATGCATGAAACACGTTGTAGAGTTTTGAGTCTGAAAAGTGTTGCTAGTTCAAAAGTGTAATATGTTGTTGGATGTTGCTTTGTATTAATTCACGTTTTTTACTACTTTATTTTTTGTCACGTAGCAAGCATGTCTAGGCCTGCAGCATGTTTTTAGCACATACCATAATGTACCTTCCAGGGTTAAATATAACACACTCCTACGTTGATTTAATTGCAACACATTCAGAGTGATCTTAGTTATTTCTAAATAGTTCACCGTGAACAAAATAACCCCCAAAACATCAGAATCTGGATTTAATCATCAATAAGCTAATTTTTCGTTCATTTCAAAATTATTACCCTTTCTTTCTAACTAAAGGAATAACTGGGGTGTTTTTAACGATGTCAAAAGTGGTTCAGCCACAAAGAAGATGACAACACATAAAACTTTCTCTTAGTTAAACCTGCTTCAGCAAGCTGAGCTTTATGGGCGGGTGCTGTAACCTACCCACAGCTACCCTGGGACCTGCCCTCATGGGTCTCCTTCCAGGATTAGGGCATGAAGATATTTATCAAAGTTCATCTAAATACTTGAATACACTTTTCTAGATCTATTCTAAAGCCACAGCATTACTGCCAAAGCAGTAAACATCTGTTGAGATTTTGCTTATGTATATTGTAGGGAAGGGGATATTTAACTATAGTCAAATACTTTTTATTCCATTTTCCCCCTTGTATTTATTTCAGAGATTATGTATATTTTGCCATCTTGTGCTATCCCTGGAAGTTGCATGTATTAATTTTTTTTATTTTTATTTTCTGTTCATCTCATTGTCACCCGCACTTTCTATGATAAATGGTAAATACAACAGCCTCCGCTCCTTCAGTTCGGATAGGTCCTACACGCTGAACAGGAGTTCTTATGCCCGGGACAGCATGATGATTGAAGAGCTGCTGGTACCAGCAAAGGACCAGGTATGTGCTGTGTTTCTGCCACCATGTAGTTGGGCTTCATATTTACAGGGGGTGAGTGTTCAGCCCTCTGTGCCTCCAAAGACTATCCCTGCTCTCTTAGCCATTGAAAAGGGGGAAGAAGGGAGCTGTGAGAAGGAAACTGTGGGGGTTACCACTTTGTGATTTTGATCCTGCACGGGACAGGTGATGGGGTCCCAAACCAAATGAGTCTTTTAAGGGACCAGTTATGTTTCTTAGGATGGGGTTGGTCATTTGCTGAAGTCGCTGGGAGCATGTGTGACCTAATGCTACGTGTGTCTTTAGAGTGCTTTGATAAGCTGGGAGCAACGTGTTTTACACTGAGCAACCTTTGTACTGCGTAGACTGGGAATTACTATTGCCCGTTCTGTCCACGTGGAGGGGACTCCAATTCCTGTCCTTGTTTTTCCACCCTTGGGAACAATTTGGTCTTGCAAAGATTAAGTTGCTATACACTGGTCAGTTTATGTATCTTTCAAAAGCTTGTGCAATGACTAATACCATGAAAGCAGAATCTTTTGACCTGATTCTAGCATGGGAAGGTCTTTCCAAAAGCTAATGCTGGGGATGAGGGCGTACTATATGCTTTGTTTGTGAATTCCTCAGCATTTTCCTTGGTAGACTTGTTTCAGATTTTCAAACCTAACTGAATTACTCAAGAGTTTCTGATTGCACTGAAGTCAGAGATCTGCTAGGAAGCGGAATAAAAATTCATATAAAAATCTTTATTTGGGAGTGATGAAAGGATTGTGTAGTGGAACTGTTGTTTATGTCCTGGAAGAGCATAAAGTGGATTGTAACGAAACAGGTTTTCTGCTGCTGTTTTCACAGAGGAGTGTTCCTGCACTGGGGGGTTATTGATCTCAGAGGATATTTTCATGAGGGAAAAGGTCGACAGAGCAGGACTTATGCATTTTAAACCTTGATTGTGTTAGTCTGTAAATTCAAGTGTAATGTAAGTTACCCAGTTTTACTACAGCTTTTACACGCAGTTTTGGTAGCATTATGAGAATGGCAGAAATTGGATTCTGTTTTAGCAACAAAATGTTTATTATTAGATTGTTACTTTCAAGTGAAATGCTGTAAACCACCAATAACCTTAATTTGCAACAGCCAGCTCAGGAGAGTTTCTAAAGCTTGCATAGCAGTGATTTTGTAGTTTCGTTTGGTTTGAAGTCAGGAAACAAAATCTATAACTACTGGCACTGGGGACGAGAAATTATATGTCAGGGCTGAGAACCTAAAGTTGCTTTGACGCCTCCTAATCCTAAGACTTCATTAAGTGTTCTTGATATGATGGAAATTTCGGAGGAGAGGAAGACCCTTCAGCCTGAGAATATATTGCATTGTTTTATGATTCTGGCCATTTTTGTGATTACTGTGAAAGTACCACTTATCTGTATGTGGAAGCGTTGCAGTGACACCTCACCAAGTACAGGAGCTCTGCTTCAGGGCAAACTTCATATTCTCTGGGAGCTGTCATGGACCTCTCTGCTTTCTGGAAGATCTTTTACAGTGCTGGCTCTTGAGCTGACAAGGCAACAGATTCTAGTGCTGGTGCTGAGCAGCAGTGTAGGCTGTTTCCATTGCATTTATAATCTCTGTGTTTTTGTGATTCCAGTTTTTGTCCTGCAATGATTGTGCAATTATTGCAGTTCAGCACTGGTCCGAATTTGTCATGTAAAATGAAGCCAGGCTGGAGGCCTGGTTGTCAGTCTAGTTGGGAATGTTATTCTAATCTTAATACTTTAGATAAACTTTAAGTATCTCATGTCCAGGAGGGGATCAGGAACAGGAAAGGTCGTAGTGGGAAAAAAATACCAGTTCTGTCTTGAGAAGTCAGTAAAGCCATGATTCTCTGAAAAACAAGCAACATAAACCCAACAAACTATCTTCATGAAAAAGGGAGCCCAACTAAAAATTTCTGATATGGTTTCTGCAAACTTCAATGTCCTGACAAAAATATATCCATCTTCTGGAATTTCTGTTCTTCAGCCCAGCCCTAAATTTACAGCACTTTGGCAGAAGCAAGACTGCATTTGGGAGATGGAGAATACCTCTACCTTCTCATGCTTCTGTCCATTGACAGGGTTCTAGATAATCTCTGCTATGGCAGTAGAAAGGAGGGGAAGAAAACCTCCAACTTGTGTTCCACTAGTGGAATTCATAGGAACAAAGAACACTGTGGGTCAAAACCAATGTCCTAGAAGTCCATCTGGAAACTGAGAGGAGTTAAAACTGTTTTGGGAATCACACTGCTTTGAAGCAGAGTGATCCACTGCCTATCTGCATATGCCATTTCCTCTGATTTTGTACATCTCAGACCTGTCTGGACTTTGCAAGAGCAAAGTCTCAGAGTAATGGGAATTGATTTTATCACAAATATCAGTATATAAAAGAGTAAGAAGCATTTGTCAACCTCTCGATCAGGTTAAAATAGAAGATCCCATGGTCACCTCTCCCCAGGATCACTGGGAGACTTAGGAGTGTGAAAAGAAACAAATGAGGAAGATTTGAAATCATTCTTTACTGAACCTCACTGCCAGCATAACACATCGAGTGTCAGAGAAGAGTTTCTAATAATTCCTTAGAAGTCATGATATTCTCCACTGTTTGCATTTGGTGGTTTATTGCTGACCCTGTTCAACAGGGAAGTCTGAATCGAGGCCACACTGTACCTCATAACCTGGCTGGGCAAAGTTAAAATTTCTGTGTCCTGGCGTATCACCTTGGATGCAGCAACTCAGACTAAATCCAAATGACTTTCTCCATGGAATAATTTACATCAACCTCTGAATTTAATCAGCCAAAGGCAGGATGACTCGAGCTGTCCATTAAATAGCAGCTTGCTGAATCACTTCGGTCTGGATAAATTCATCTGGGAGGAAGCATAAATTCTTCTGTTTGCTGAACTCTGATATTACACAGCCTGGATATTCAGTTATGCAAGCAGCAGGATCCTTGCCAGCAGAGCCATCAGTATTTTTATACACACATTTGCATCTAAGGCTGCCACACCCTTTAGCAATGCATAGTTAATCTCCTTCGGTCCAGGGAGGGAACACTGGGACCTGACCCAGCACAGGATAAATCCTGTGATTTGTTGTCACTGACAGTGTACCATCTTCTGGACTGCTTATACTGCAATTTAAGACAGGAAGATTTTTTTGCCTGCCTGGAAAATCCAGCACCTCAAGAGCCTGAAAAAATGAGAAGCACAGATGTGTGCTGTGTGTAAGATGCATGTGTCCTGCTATTAGCTTTTCCTACTCTGTTCCTCTGCCAAAACTATTGGCTGCAGGCTTTAGGTTTTTGCTTGCTCTAAATATGTCCAAAAGATCTGTTTGAGTGCACTTGGTCAGAAAGGAATGCTTTCAAACAGTAGTTACCTGATGTCCAGACCATATCTCAGGACAAAGAAAGACCAAGACAAACCTGCAGCACAGCGGTGAGCATAGGAACACCTCTGTCTAGCAGAGGTTATTTTGGAGTGATGATATTTCCTTGGAACTTAAATGGCCCTGTGTTTAGTTTTCTATGTCACACTGCTAAAGGAACATTAGCATTTTTCATCTCTAGGAAACCTGACCCCACGTTTATTTGTTGATGTGTAGTGATGTTTAGTTGTTGGTGTGATGCATGCCGGGGCAGTAACACTGTTATGCCTTAGCAGGCATTTCAGTGGCAAACACCAAATTGTGCTGTTCCTTTTGGCACATTTCATTGTTTTGTCCTACTTTTGATGATAACATTGATCAGTGAGCAAGTAATAAGTTTATTTTTGTTTATCTAAATATTTACAATGCCTAAGACAAGCTCTCTGAATCTTACACTGTTTGGTATCAAAAATAATAACGTGCTCAGTATGAGCTCTTACAAATCATTTGGAATAGCAGAAATCCACAGCATTTCTCAGGAAATGCAGGAGAATCTCTGGTGTCCTTTTGGAAAGACTTAGAAAACTGTCTTCATTAAACTAATGGTACTAATTAAATCCACTGTGGTTGCTTAATTGTCATTGCTTTAACAGCATTCATTTTGTCTTTTTTTGTTTGATGGTGTATTTTGGTGTTTAACACATGCAAGTTTGCCCTTTATTGTTGTTGTCTGTGTTTGAACCATCAGGCCTCACATACATATATTACAGCACAAAGTTCAACAAAAGATCCTTAATAAAAGTGTTAAGGTATGGAAAGGAAGAGACATGGAGCCATGTGGCACCGTGTTTGATGGATGACAGAGCAAAGTTGTACCCTGCAAAGATTTCTATTGATTGGCAGTAAATTATAGTGTCAATGGTTTTTTGGAAGGAAACCTGGGATGCTCATCTCTAATAAAAGAAATGGCTAAAAAGTGAAGCTTTTTGGAAACCCCAGAGTGATGGGAGGGTTGCACATCCTGGCCAACAACACAGCACTATCTGCCTGCTTATCCTGTGGAAGCTTCTCAACAGAAGTATTTTTGTGTGTTTACGACTGACTCTGCCAGATTTACTACTAATACTGATATTTCTGTTCAACATCATTAATTTGCACTGCCACTGTGTGTCAGCATATAAAAAACCCAGGCAGAAATAATAAAACTTCCCTGTGTAGAAGTGTATGCTTGGCTCAGGTTTGACTTTAGCACACTGAATTTGATTTGAAAACAGCCCATGAGGTTTTAGTCTAAATAGACTTTGCTCTCTCTAGATGCATTTGCCTCTAAGCAGCAAACAACCTACTTACAGGAAACACTGACATCTTTAACACCACCTTGAGTGAAGATTGTGTGTTGCATGACAGCTTCCTGACTTACTTTTATTGATGTAATTTCTGATGGTGCTTCTTAAATTATGGAGAAGCTTTCATATCACCCTGGAAATAGGGGCAAACAGTGTTTGAAGATTGAATCTGTTTGATTTCGTAGGATGAAGGAAACAAAATAAAAAAAGGTGTATTTTACTAAAATGGCTTTGCTGCACAATAAGAGGATTTTTAGGGTGAGAACATGTTGCAGAGCACGGGATACAGGAGTGTGCATGTGTGTGTCTGTGGGCAGCAGCAAGAAACAAATTACACCTCAGTGTCTGTCAGGTGGGGTAGTTAATTATAGCACCAGTGTTCCAGCGCTTCACAGGGTTAAAGCTATTTTTGTAGAGATGAGTAGGGGCAGTGGCACTCCAGAAAACAGGTCTCATGTTGGTTATATGTGTATGAAGACAAACTCCCCTCCCACTGGGAACTCGCTGGTGCATTCACAGCTTCAGTGAAACTCTCAGTGAAGTTATTCACAGGTTCTGCTTGAACAAGGATCTATCCAATGGCATCTTCTGAGGGGGAATATTGTACTGCCTGTCTGCATGGTGTATGATTGCAGTACAAATGGTAATATATTTTTCAGTCTTTTTAACCTGGTACAGGTAAGTGAATACCGGAGAGACACGTTGTTGAAACCGAAGGAGGTTTCAAAAAGTGGGCAAAAAGAATGTTTTAAAGAGACATAAGATGAGTTTATGTGTGTATTCCATGTTATTCTTACAGGATTTCCAGCATATATCGTTTGTCAGCACTGCTATATGAAAAGGACTGGTCTAAATTTAATAGAATTATATTAACAAGCTTGTATTTAAGACAAGTGTTTTAATGTTAATTTTAAATTTAAATTTATCTTTTTTTTTATTATTTTGTTTTGAAGCACCTGACGTTTCAAAGGGAGTTTGATTCTGATTCTCTCAGGCACTACAGCTGGGCTCCAGACACCTTGGACAATGTTAACCTTGTTTCCAGTCCCATCCATTCTGGGTAGGTCACTTAACAGTTTTCTTTTATCTTTAGATGTGGAAGTGTATTGTTAGCTGAAGAATACAGCCTGCTGTGATGGCTGATAACATGCCTGTTCCTGCTCCACTCAAAGCCAGTGGCAAAATTCACACTGACTTCAAGGAGGGTGCTTAATAACAGGAGTCAGTCCAAATTCTTGCATATCAAACCAAAAACTTGCTTCTGCACTTAATTTTCTGAATGCCAAAACATTGTAATCCCGCAGACTTCTCTTTAATTGTTCAGTTTTGCTTTTTCTGTTGCTTATGCTTTGCTTTAAGTGTCATAAGCTGATTTTGTTTGAATTGCATTAAATTATTTGGAATATGAAATCAGAGATATAATGTTATACTTTCTGTTCCTTCACAGAGTAAAAAATGGGGAGATTTAATTTGACCTCTTATTTATACCTCCAAACTCCTGCCCAGTCTCCAATATCTGTATTTTGATTTTAGTGGTACTATTTGTTTACTTATGAGTCATCACTGTAATTTAGATGCTTCTTGACAGTACCACATAGACTTGATTTAAATGCACTAGTAGTGATGTCTGAATGCATATTGTAAAAATTTACAAATGACTGTGTAAGGAATCTTTGCATATTTGATTGTCTGTTGTAAATATTTGTTGTTTAATTTTTGAGATCAGGACATAAAATTCCATATCTTTTTTAATTTACTTCCCCATTTTGTGACTAATTACATTCTTATCATAAAAATGAGTGCAGCACATATCAAAATATTTCAGTTCCGATATAGCAGCAAGTCCCACAAATCTAAAGCAACAGCCCCACAATACACACCTGCTTCTGCTGAAGAGATCTATACAACGGTGGATTTTTTGGTCCTTAGCTGCACTTTTGGTCAGTGCTAGCACTGAAATGTCAAGAATTGCAGTATAAAAAGCTGAAGTCTGTTGGTTATCACAGAATGATGTCAGCAAAGAACCTCAGAGAGCTGGCAGCCCACCCCTTTGCAGTACTGCAGGATAAAATGTAGGCAAGTAATTCCTGAAATATGTTTAATGTCTTAATAATCACTAAAAATAAGAGATAGTCCACCAGGTTCAGGCGTTCACTATCTTTTGTTATAGTATTCTTTCCCTGACAGTCAACATTTCTTTGCCACAGATTAAGCCTATTTTCTGTCATATCCATGGTGGTCATGGAGAACAATATCTTATTGCTCTTTTAGCAATTGTTTTCTATGTCAGAAGACATGTAGTCTTGTCTTTTAGACTCAAATGTCCCAGCTCCTCCCAGGTGGTGCTTTCCACATTTCAGCACATCCTTGCTGCTCTCCCCCTGGCTCTCTCAGGTCATTCATGACACTCCTAACACATTTAAGCAATCCCATAGTGAGATTTTGGTAACTGCAATTTTTGTTGGTGAATGTTTGTGATTGCTGGAATTTCTTGGCTCTTTTCTGAAATTCTGCATTTTGGTTATTTGCTTCTGTTTGGTGCTTGTGTGTTTGACTTCTTCTCTCTGTTACTATTTACCTTTATGGTATTTCAGTTTGTTGGTTGCAGACCCTTTTTTCATTTTTGCAGTCTGATCCTGTATGCCAAAGACTTTTCAGACCTTCTTTCTGTGTTGATATCATGAATGAAAACCTTTCCCAGGACAGCAGAGTGAAATCTGCAGTTGAAGTTCCCTTTCAGTGTAACAGTAATGCACTGATGGTATCTCTTTTGAGGTGATTGTCTGCTCACCTTATCTATTCTGAACCTGAAGTACCAAGACAGTACTTCCACACATCAAAGAAGGAAGTCAGGTTCATTTGACATTAATTACTCTTGCCACTGATATACTGGCTTGTTTTTATTTTGAGGACTGGTGGTAGGCAAGGTGTAATATCTTGATTAATTATCTTGATCCTTTAGGCCCTTATAGATTGAGCATTAAATAATTTACTCCTGAATGTTTCTGGTAACTGAGATTAGATTGATTGGTCCAAAATTTTCTGGTTTCTTTTCATCCTGATACAAAATAGGTCTGATGTTTGAATCTTGCCACTCCTCTGGGGCAGTACTTTCTGCCCTTAGGTCTTCAGCATGCTCACTAATGGTTCCAACCCTCCAAAACGTGTATTCTGTGGACATGGGATCTTTTACATCAACTCCTTCAGATCTGCTCCTTTGGTACACGAGTCCTTACTAGTGCAGAGGTGATCTTTGCTGCCCAGAAGGGAAGGGCTGCAGACCTGCAGCAGGGGAGCAAATTGTGGGGTTGCAGAGGAGGGAGAGGAGAGAGATTCTCCAAACAGGTATAAATCAAAATATTTTCCAAACAGGTACAGCTTTTCCAACCCATATTTCTCATCTGACCTATCAAGTGCATCAGAAACGATGCTCTGATGATTCAGTTCCTTTGTTAAGAAAAAAAAAAACAACACCAAGCCTCACTCTGTTTATTTTCTTTTTAGTTGTGGCCTCATATTATAATATGATACTGTTTGATTTTCCTTGTTACCTCCACCTAGAGGCAATCAGCAAATGTTCCCTTCTAATCTTCCAGTACCTCAGCACAGAATGCAGAGGATCATGACTTTTCACATCTCTTTTGTCAGTCTTTTTCTGAAAAGCAGCTTCTTTTCTGCTTGTTTGTGGTGCTTCATCCCCGTCTTTGTCCCCCACAGGTCTTTCTGTGGCCATGGCCGGGTGCACAGTGGCCGGGGTCACCTGCTGTCAGCAGCCCTTGTGCTCTGGGTGGCCCTGCAGGCAGGGTCTGACCCCTCTGCTCTTTGCCTACTTCATCCTCCCAGGGCTCCCAATGTGCCGTGCTGGGGAGCTCCTCTGCTCCCTCGGGTCCCTCTTTTACTCATTTACCCACTGTCAGAAGAGAGCACCAATATTTGTTCCCATTTCTTAACTGAGGCAGAAGGGGAGTTTTGGGAGCTGGATGTGGAGAACCAACAATGTGTCAGTGAAAGCTGAAGAAAGAAGAAATTGTTGGCAGTAGTTTCAACTCTTCTGGTTTTTCCTTTTTTCAAGCCAAGATAATGTTTTATGTTTTCCTTCTCGAGCTCAGATAAGTTGTTTTGCCAGCATATATTTTGAACAAGGTCCATTGTAAGCAGTACATTGAAATGCGTCATGAATCTTGAGGCCTCTGGAAGGGTAGAGACCCTTCCCAAAATGACCTTCATTCAGCTCTCAGAGGTGAGCTTACTCCTGCAACTTTCCCAAAGTAAAAAGTGGGTGTGCTCTCTTCGTGTTGCCTCTTTTAACTCCTTGGTTTTCTTATCTGAAAGAAGGAAATGAGTGTGTCACACTGCCTTCCATATTGAGAAACTCAGAAATACCGGATCCAGTCTTGCAAGGTGGAATACATCAAATTAATTATAGTTTACTCCAAGCAACCTCCTGTACACAAAGAAGAACTTATTTTTGACAGCAGTGTAATGAATGGCATGGACTGATACTCCTTTCAAGTGTCCTGCCATACATATGTTCATACATTATGCTTTGGAAAATGAACTGCTTTAGAAAAGTTCAAGAACTGATTTTCCATGGCACAGTGGAGCATGTTTGGGGAATTCGGTGAAGAAGTTGTATTACAATAAATTATCTGGTGACCTAAGTAAATTGTAAATGCTTTTCTCTTCTCTGTGAGCTTGTGCACTTTCCAGAGAAATTGTGGAGTTGTGCTGACTAATTAAATGACCACTCCCTTTCAGTTTTTTTTCCCATATGTAGCATATTTTAGATGACATATGTCATAATATGTGGAGCAAAAGCCAAATAATTTCTAAAGCTGGCCTTCGAATGTGTTGCTTTTGTTATTTTTCAATTGTTACTTTTTCTTTGCACTTATTATTGATATTTTCTGTTGCTTGCCTCTAATTATCTTACATTAATTTTCCCATTTGCTTTCTAAATTATTTTGCAGCTATTCCTCTCCACTCCCCCAGTATGATTCAAGGTGATAACTCTGTGCTTTCTGTGAATCCTCATTTTATTTTCTTTTTTTTTTTTTAACTTTTTTCCCACAGAGTGTGTGTAGATGTTTGTAGTGCATCCTCCCACATCCTCATATCCTCATCCCTTCCATGTATTCAAGTAGAAATGCTCATTAGCCTTTAGCATTGTGTTTTAGAGATCATATTGTAGTTTCCATTATTAGTGCAACATTAATTTAGGTAAGCATCAGCTACTAATATTTTAGATAGAAAGTGCATGAAATACTGTTTGGAATTGTTGTTATTGTTTTAAATGGTAAATTACTAATTTGAAAACTAAACAAGGAAATAATTCATTAATATGCTGCTGACAACGATTATCTTTTTCTATGGGAGCAATATGCATAAAGGCTGATCTGCTACAGGTTTTGTCCTCACTGAAGGCTGCAGTGTGGTGGGGACACCAAAGCTGTGAGGGGCTGGTTGCTGCCATGGGGCACAGGCTCATGTCAAGGGTTAATCTGCCCTTGCTGTGAGCAGTGTGCAGTAACAGTGCTAAGCTCCAGGTTGCCAAGCCTAGACTGACCTTAAAATCTACAGCCTAAACATACCTGTTAACTTGGGGACTGATTTTTATGGGCACCTAGCTTTAATTTCTATTGATTTTTTTTTTTAATTATTAATTTAAGTCAGTAGGTTTAGCTGCCTAGAGATTTTTGACAATTCACACTGTCACACATCATTTAAATAGTTTGGATACAGAAGACAGCATCTTATGTGAGTGTAAGTTTTGGCATGTTTGCATTAGACGAAAACCTCCTTTTCATTATTAGTTCTGAGATGCCCTAACAAGCCTGTAATCATGTACATGATAGGAAGCTCTCCAAAAATTGCTTTGTACCGAGCCATCAGGCCAAGGCCAACCTGGCCAAACTCCCCAGGAGGCTCCTCCATGGTGCATGGACCAGATGTGACTCCCTGGAGCTGCTGCGGCATCAGGCCCAAGGGATGCTCCAACCAGGCATCCCCTACACTTCCATGCAGTCTGAAAAGGCCCCCTCTTCCTCTGCAGACAGAAGCCATGCACAGGACACGAGATTTTGCTGATTTTGGCACCAAAGCACCAATTGCAGCAGATTCCTTTCTGTGTTCTCTCTTCGATGACCAAGGGCTGTGGGTCCCTGCTTAATATTTTTGTTTGCTTCATAGTAAATTTAGATGGATTGCCTTGAGCTCTCTTCACAGCTAGTCACGGGCTGGTTCCCTGCCAGCTCTGAAGACCCACCACTGACCTGCCCTTCCACTTGCTCAGTGGCATCTGCCTGCTGCCATCAGCCTTTCACCATCCACCCTATGGATCAATGGCAGAGAGAAAAAGCACCATAAACGTGTTGACAGGCCAGTAGTACTCAGAGAGGGAACCAAAGGTCCAGGCTCTCTAGAGCTGTGTGTCTGCCTGATACAGCCTTCTGTTAGCAAACAGAGAAGTGTTTCAGTAAACAGAGTTTACAGACATCTGAGATCTTGTGGTCTATAAATATTAAGATTATCATAACTTATAGAGTATATAATTTAAAGATCGAGCATATTGGTTTTGACACAGATCCAGTATTTACAGAAAGTGCTTGGTTAGCCAAGATCCTGTCCCACTGAAACAATTCCTCTTATGAGGAACTGGGATGCCCTAGTGGCAACATTTGCAGTGTACAATGCATTTATCTAGAAGAGAAATGTGGAATGTGGATACAACTTATCTGTATGAAAATGCTGTGAAATATGCTTCAGTATTGTAAAATGTTTGGGGCATAAGAAACGATAAATTGGGATTAGAATCATTGTAGAGAGCTCCCCATCTTTACTGATGGATTTTGAGTTGAAGAAAGGCAATGTAGTCATTTCTTGATCTGGAATTCAGTGGGATAACATTTCTCTCCTACTTCATGTATTTACAGCTTGTGTCCCCACTTGCGCCTCTCCTGCGGACTTCTAAATGCCAAATTTTGATTATGCTCCTGCTTTTGTGCAGATTTTCCCCACCCACACTGGCCAGATTTCTGAATGCAGCTTATTTGCAGGCTTGTCCAAGCTGCAACTTTTGATATCCTGCTGGTCTCGAAAGCAAATGTTACAGTCTTGCACAAATTCCCAATCGTACTTCAGAGCATCTGGGGGCTTTTTTCAAAGAACCTTCACAACCCCCTTGGATACTGGCTCGCACCCTCA
The DNA here is from genome assembly GCF_001604755.1 of Lepidothrix coronata. Taxonomy (NCBI): domain Eukaryota; kingdom Metazoa; phylum Chordata; class Aves; order Passeriformes; family Pipridae; genus Lepidothrix; species Lepidothrix coronata. The sequence goes on from NW_016690304.1 coordinate 5,307,497, forward strand.
GTTGAGTTTATTGTAGGGAACCAGAAAATTGAATGGATTCACCTGTTAGTCATGTGAGAGTTTATTAAGAGCTGGAAGTTTTGGCAACAGCCTTGAAAATAGTGAAACCGTGAGACAGATGTGCATATCATACAGAAGGAACAAACAAAAACTGTATTGGCTTCAGGACTGAGTTGGTAACTCATGTCCCTCTTGATACCAGCCTGTTATTGCATCTTCTGCCTGAAGCTATTCTAATATTAATTGTTAATATTAATTAGTCCCTTGCTAATAAAAAAGATTTTATTTAAAAATATACCACTCGCCACTTAGAAATATAGTTTCTTACCCTTCTATTGTTAAATGGAAAATTATGCATTGGAATGACACTAGCAAATGGGAATTTTCTTTAATGTCTTTTTGCTAATGAATATCATCTTCAAAGAGATGTAGTGGCATGATTTCCTCCAGGAAGCAAACAGCCTAAAGGAAGTTACATACTTGATAGTTGTCACTCATGTTCCCCATCAGTGGAAGCCCTTAGTAACCTGGACTAACTGTCACCCTTGGTGACAGCACTTGCTCTGCCAGCACTCAGGAGTGTTTGCAGATGAGACTGTGAGGAGATTTTGAAGGCTGAGATCCCCCAAATAATAAGCATTTTTGATATTCCTTTTTCTACACTGTCTGGTTCCTTTCTGCATGCGAGGCTAATTACTTTCATTTGTGGACAGTAGAGCTAATGGTAACAGAGGGATGTTTTAAAATTCTAACAAGCCACTACTAATACACTACTTGTATACTCTTTTAATCCAAATTACTCAGTAGCACCTGGTCATTTCATCATGATGTTGCTAGACCTTTAGCAATTCCTGCTTTTGATAACCCATAGTTAACATGTAAGTATAAGCTTTAAAAGAACCTCCACGTTCTTTTTAGTTAAGCTGGGATCGGGAAGATGTTTCTAATAATGTTTTAAAGTCTGTGGCGGTTGACTTTTTTTTTGCTGATGTTCTGCTCGTTTTGTGACCGTTTTCGTTGACGTGTTCCCTTTTTCCTGCAGTTTCCTGGTTAGTTTTATGGTTGATGCACGTGGGGGTTCGATGAGGGGCAGTCGCCACCATGGAATGAGAATAATCATCCCACCGCGCAAATGTACGGCCCCGACCCGCATCACCTGCCGCTTGGTGAAGAGGCACAAACTGGCCAGCCCACCACCCATGGTTGAAGGAGAAGGATTGGCAAGTCGACTGGTAGAAATGGGGCCAGCAGGGGCACAGTTTTTAGGGTGAGTTGTTCTACAAGTTTAATTGTTTGCACTCATGTCGCATCTTTCATTTCCTTTATCCTATGGGTCTAAGTTAGTTAAACATTGACTCTACCTCATCTGAGCGTGTAACACAGGGAACTTAACTTAAAACATTAAAAAAATCCAACCTGCCGTTCCATCCAGCAAGTACCCTTGTATTTTAAGGGGACTTTTGCCTCTGTGATGACTGCAGGATGGAGATGAAGGTAAGGAATGCCATGAAAAGGTCAGGGCCCGCCCCCATCTACTCATGCAACCTGCCTTGGAAGTCAGGAGGAGTGACACACCTATAGCACAGGTTTTGACTCCCTTGCTTGTAGAGTATTTAGAGAAACAGCACTGTCACAAAGAAGTGTCCTAAAGACACCCACGAGGACTCAAATATTGAGCTGTGTTCGCAGTGTGTGCAGGGCTCCCTCTGGAGTTGCTGGGAGCTGCCTATCTCTGTGTTGTGGAGCAAAGCCACTTGGAGTGAGGGCAGAGCGCTTACTGTAGAGTGGTAGTACAAATGGTATAAATGCTAGGGACTGACTTTTTAGAAGCTTAAAATAGGGGAAACAATCCACTATGATGTGGCCTTTTTTTTCCCTAATTATAAATTTTGTTCATTACCATGAATGGCACCCTGGTGTAAACTGCTGGTTCTGTCGGGAATGACAGCTTGTTCCTAATTTCCCCTTCTCGTTTCTCTTCCTGCTGCATGGATGTTATTCAGTAAACTGCATCTTCCTAAATCTCCTCCCCCTCTAAATGAGGGTGAGAGCATGGTTAGCCGAATCCTGCAGCTTGGTCCACAAGGAACAAAATTTATTGGGTAGGATACGTACGGAAAAGATACAGAATGTCTACAGTTTTTCTTTTGTTTCAAATTTTTCGTTATTCCCATTTTTATTTTTCTTTAAGTTCTCCAAAACTTTCAGTTGATTTATGTCACTGAAAGAGAATCATAGTGGCTTGATTTTAATATAGCTCTGCTACTACCTTGTGCTTATAGGCATGTAAAATTCACTGCCAGCATTCTGCTTTCATAACTTCTGTGCTTTTGTAATTTTTTAAATTTGAAGTGTTTCTACTGCATTAAATACATTTTAATACACAGTGACAGTCCTTTAAGTTCAACCCTGTGGTAGAGAAGGTATTTACAGGCCTTGAGTGAGTCTGTTTTGGGAAGAGCATTTGTAACATGTTACCACATAAAATCTACTATTCGTGAAAGATTATTTAGAAAAAACGTTATTGAGTGAATTAATTCATTCAGCAAGGTTGGAGAAATACTAATATATTCAACCTGCAAGAGGCATCTTGTTAAAATAAATTTATAAAGCCAAATATGCAATCCAAAGGAACTGCAGTGTATAGTCTAAATATGTAAGAATGTTTCCTTATGTTTTTGACTGTTGTTTTCAAACCATATTGTGAAATTTATTGCATTAGGTTTTCAAAATATTGCTGAGTGTTTGGTGTTCCAAACCTGTTCAATACCTTCTCACTGAGTATTCTCGTTAAATGTCATGCACAAAATTGTGTGGTTTCTAAATATTTACAGAGACAGTATCTGAAATATTAGCCTGCAAAGATTGTACTACAGTGGTAGTTTTCAGTTTGTACTCTTTTTGAACTAGAGAGTAAATATCTTAAGCAATGTATTTGAATTTTTGGTATTTACTTGCTGTGCACAATGGGAGACAGCAGCTGCATCCCTATTTTTTGTTAAAGGACTTGAGATTAGAGTAATAGCCTGGGTGTTCCTGAAAGCATCTAAAATATGTATTTATTAAACTCTTTCTCTATTTTCATGGGACAAAAAAAAAAAAAAAGACTAACTCCTCTCCCTTGGTGTTTAATGTGAAAACTGGACTTCCAGCTAGTTTATTATCCCTCATGATGGCTGTTGTGATTTCATGCTCAAGTAATCAGTTGGTTAATGCACCCAACACACCTTGCAGGTGCACAGTACCACAGAAGTGCTGCGTACTTCTCCCATCATGCGATGCTGCTTTTAACAGAGTTATTGCAAAGCAGTTAAATCCTTTACAACCTCTGTAGGAAAATAATGATACTGTCTATTTAAATGTCTTAAAGCTGCATAATCCATAAATGTTCACTTACAGTGTGATTTCAGTCAGTTTGTCTTAGCATACTTTAAAATGCATATCCTGCCTGTGAAGTGTTTGGCAAAAGTGTCTGTTTTGTTGAGGAATGGCACATGAAGTGAATGGTGGTTTCTGTTGGTTGTTCATAAAAACTGTTCAGTAATGCACTTGCAGTCCTCTGTTGAAGGTACCTTGTCTGGTGACATAGGTGTATTATTAACCACCTTATCATTCCCTTTCCTTCTCCCTAAAATGTTTGACAGTAACTAATTTGAATGTGGTTGTGATGTTGTTTAACCCAGAGAAATCCCTTCTGAAAGGATCTAAAGGTTCCCCAGTGATGTTTCCTGTGCAGAGGTTGCAGCTGTGATGCTGGGCATGAGAACCAGAGTGAAGCTAAAGAGAAACAGTCTCTTGTATTTCACAGGAGCTGCATCAACAGAGAGCCAGGGAGAGCTGTGAAAAGTTTGGGACTTAGTCTGAAGTTTAAAATGTGCACACATGCATGGTTCCTGCTCCAGTCAATGGCTGTTGCATGCATTTGGAGAGCCAGACTGTTTCTGAACTGACTTTGTGCCTTCAAACTCCCTGAGCCAAATGCAAATTTTGACTATGCTAATGCCAATTAAAAGTCAGCATTGCTGCGTGTGCTGGAGGCAGGTTGGATCACCTACATCCTGGGATAAATGAACAGGGAGAATTCTCCTTAGCAAAAGTTGTCAATTTTGTTTCTTTCATGTAGCAGAACAAAAGATTTACACTAAAAATGAGCTATATATGTTAATATTTTCGAGTTATCTGTTAATTATAGTTTAAATGATAAAGGATTGTGCAGCTTTGGCAATTTTAAAATTTTTGGCAATTTTTTTACCATAACAGTGTTAACTATTCAAAATTACTGTAGTTTTCTTAAGGTCTTAAGACCCGTATGAAATTAAGGGCAGTGGGGAAATACAGGGTTAAAAATAACATGATTGCTTTTTCTCTAGCCCTGTCATAGTGGAAATCCCTCATTTTGGATCAATGCGAGGAAAGGAAAGAGAACTAATCGTGCTTCGAAGTGAAAACGGTGAAACGTGGAAGGAGCACCAGTATGACAGCAAACACGAAGACTTGACTGAAATACTAAATGGCATGGATGAAGGTAAGTACTTCTCCAAGCTTTAGCAAGCCTTACCTTTGTGCAGGTTTGCTACCACCAGCTGACTAAAGCAACAGGAAGTAAAACAGTGCAGGGGATATCTGACTTTGGGGAATACAGTGTGTGTTCCATATTAAACTAGTGGAAAGGGTGTAAAGAGAAATTGTTCCGCAGTCGCCTGAAGACATCCTGAAATGAGTGGTAAGTGTTGGTCTGAAGTCTTGCCAAGTTGAAGCAAAGTTACACAGTTGCTTTACAGCGTGAATTTGAGAATAACACCCAGCTGGAGGTAAGTGTGTCTCAGCTGCTCAGGCAGGGCCACGAGAAGGTCATTCCAAACCGATGATGAAGTGTAAATATCAGCTATATTAGGCTTTCCCACAGATGCAGACCTCAGCCCATAGAGCATTCTTCTTTGAAATGGTGGTGTTAGAGATTGCCTCCCACAAATACTCAACCTGCCCTCCTGATGCCCATCTGGGAAGTCTGGCTCCCTTGTTTTGCTTGGATGTTGCTGTTTACGTGAGAGTCCCACAAGATGAGAGGACCCAGCTGTACACAATCCATCAGAAGATGCTGTGACAGATGGTCCCTGAAGACGTATCGTGGGCAAAGCCAGGCTGGGGCTGCACTGATTCCTTGGCACCGCTGCTTTCTTTTCCTAGCAAGTATTTTGAAGTCCTGATAAACCGTTGCTTGAACCTTTTGCATCTCGGTCTGAATGAAATAGCTTGAGGTTTGAACTTTGGTTTTCTCTTAAGGGTTTATCCTCAGGGTTTTCTCTGGATAACCTCCTACAGAAAGTCACAGTGTGGCGGGGTACAAGCTGCAGGGAAGTGCCTTCATTATCAGCAGAAGCGTGTGAAGGAAATGATTGGGCTGTGGACGACAGCTATGGGAGGTATTTGCGAGGAGGCTCTGCCTTTGATCTCCTCCTCTCCTTCTTTGAGGAGGGCAGCCCCAGCTGAAGGCATGCCTTGAGAATGGGGGGAGTGGTGCTGCTGTGAGGGTCTCCCTGGCCATCTGAAATTTAGCGTTTTTACTGATTTTCTGGTCGTCTGGGAATGGGAACAGCAGGATAGGCTTGTGTAGTATTTATACTTCAAAGTACTTGAACTGTATCTCAGCTTGTAAAAACACAGAGCAACAGCAAAGATCTGCTTGTTACATGATGATCTATCGTAGCTATTTATTTCAAAATAAATATAATCAAAACAATCAAACAGGAGGGCAGAAACACTGCAAATGTTTTGTCAGTAGGTTTGGAAAAATAAAATAAACCTTATCACAGAAGGGTACCTAAAAGCAGTGGAACAGGTGAAAGAGTGAGCGCTGCCCACGATAGTATGGCTTGGGGAATTATAATTGCTTCGGGATTGAATGCAGTAGTTGCAGCCTTTCAGAAAGAAAAATCTCACCACTGGCCCTCCTTCTCTGCACACTAGCATGAGATTGAAGTGATGATTTGGTATTTGGGCAGAGTAGTGGTGCCTTGTGGTGAGTTAGTGGTGGTGAGTTAGTGGTGAGTTAGTCAGCACTGATCAGGAGCTTGCTTATTTTCTTTTCAAACTGAGTTTGATTTGATTTTGGGACAGGAAATCTGGGCACAAAAATACTATTCTAAAGTGCTCCAACTTGCATCACTTATGAAAGACCTCTGGAGGTGCCATATGGATAAACTGACATTTTACAGAGAAGAACTCAATAATTAAAACACTGAGAGGCGTGAAGTCCTCAATACTTAGAGCCTAAAATAATAAGCTTCACAATTTGTAGCCACAGTACAACTTTCTGACCTATTGAGGGTTTCAGGTGGCTCTTTCCTTCTGGGGAACTGGTGTTTGAGGTTAGCGGGTGTACGTGCAGCCAGTGAATCACAGAAAGTATGATGGACATTATTCCCTTAGAGCAAAAATATTTGGCGCCTTAAAAGCCAAACCTCAGGAATGGCTTTTACAAATCCAGGCAATTATTTGTGAGAGGAAAAGGAGAAAAAATACTGCAGATACACCCATTGTGTCCATTATTTGTTCAGTTAATTTTAGCTTAATCCTTCTCTAACTAGGGAAATAAAACAAAAGGCCCACCCTGCATTAAAACAGTACAAGAGTTTTGACTAAATTTCACTCTAGTTAAATGACACCTTTTCAGTGTAAAAGGTCTTTCAAGTGATGACCAAAAAAAATTACAGATTTGTAGAACTGAGTGACCTGTTTTTTTTCATCTGAACTTTTATTGGTTTGTTACAAAATACCATGGTTAGACTTGGTTCCGGAGCGGTGTCTTGCATTTCAGAAGCCACAACTTTGGAAGAAGTTTTATTCCAGGTATGAACTCTGGAGGCAGAAGCAATATTTAATTTAAATAAAGAGCAGCCACATGGTCATTTAGAGAAGTTTAATGTTTCTGTGTAAGAAAATTCATCTGCATAATCATCTCTTGAGTGCCATAGGGTGCTGCAGAAGTGCCCATTTTCTGTTAAAAGCAGCTGGTCCATTCTGTGGCAGACCTGCTGTGATCACTAGTTCTTTCCTACCCATGTAGTGAAGGAGGGCAATCAGACATTTCTTCCCGGTTCCTTAATATGACAAGTGTTTAATGATGCAGTTTTCTTCTCTGTTTTGTTTTTCTTGTTTTGCTCTCCCAGTTAGCTAGCAGGGATGAGAGAGCAAGGACATCAAGCTCCCCCTTCATGAGGACTGCTGGAAACCTTCTGTTCTGTACTGGGAGCAGCACCATCTGCTGGAAAACCTCGTCTTAGATCCAAAATACTCCATAGCAGGAGGCACCGCTTCAGGGCTAATACAGGATTAAATAATAGCAGAACTTTTGCTTTATTACCATGAAAGAACAATGAAATATGATGTAAAGAGTTTTTCTTTAGTGCAGTCAGGTTTCTGTTTAAATAGGTTTTATTTTAAAGGTGATGCTGTACTTAGGCAAATATAGAGCTAAGGGAATACAGGGAACTTGGCCTTTTTAGGAATAGGAGGAGTGTGTCTTCAAACACAAGGGCAGCAATTCACAGCTCTCAGCCACATTACATTTATTTATACTTGAACCAAGTAAAATATATGTATTTTTTGAATTTATTATTTTTAGGAAGAAGTTCTCTGTCTTGTAATTTTCAGACTTGCTCCTTTTAGATATAACTTGTGTTTGCTTTTTACATTCCTGCACCCTTTATAGGTGCCTGTAGACAAATTGTGGGCACAAATGCACACGCTGAGGTAGCTAATCTTTTGACAGTCATTTGCAAACTAGTGAGTGAGCCAAGAAATGCAAATATTTGTGGCTACAATATGCTTGCAGCTGTACAGTGTGGTTTCAGATGGGAAGCAGGAGTTTTTACATAACTACGTCTTTGAATCTACAGATCAAACCAGAGTGTGACCTTGTTTATACCTGAAGTTTAAAATACCACCATAAATCACTCTGCAGTGATTTTGCCACATTTCCAGGAAGAGTTTTTAAACATACTGTTGTTAAACTTTGTGTTGTGAATGGCAAGATAAGAAAGTGCACGAAAACAGACTTAAAGGGCATTGCCTTATTTGAGGATGAAACATCCTTGTGGCAGTGGGAGTGTCTAGCTGTGTAAGTGAAATACTGAAGCTGGGAGTGTGGGTCTAGTTACCAGCACGATCAAGACAAGTCTTACTGCCCTCAGCTTCTCCTTGCCTCTTGCCACATGCTCTTTCTGCCTCCATCCATTTCCTGTATTTTTCTCCTTGTGAACGCTGCCTCCTGCATGCCACACTTTTAGTGCAATAATTTCTTAATGGGCACGTCTCTGTATGGGGAAAACTGGTATCCTGTGCTCACCCCACCTTGCAGTCTGTGCATGGTGACAAGGTCAGCTCTGCTTTAGCCAGTACTGTGGGAAGGTTGCAGAACTCAGAGAGCTGTTCAGTCTGTGAAATACAGTGAGATTTGCTTTTTCAGTGCTGGCAAAATTCTTTTAAGGCCCTGGCAAGGGAAATCAGATACCAGATCATGCAAAGACATCTTGAAGCTCATGAACCAGCCAGGTGTTCTGGGACTTGTCTTATTCCATTTCTAGTCAGAAGACACTTGCTCTGTGTTACCTTATCTGAAAGTAAAAAAGGAAAGGTAGTAGGCACAGGATGAACTTGATCTACAACTGCCTCTCACCTGAGAGAACTGGTGTGATTGCTTTCCCCGACCTGAGACACCCTGTGTGAGGTCCCTCTCTGACCACGGAGGACATGGCTGGGTTTCTCTTCTCCCATCCAGGAATCTCAGCGTAATGCTCATGTGGTAGCATGGATTAGAGGGTGAGGAGGTGTGATATTCTTTTCTTCCCTCCTTCCCTTTTTTCCACCTCCTGTCTCCTCCCTTACTCCCACCAAACCATCATAGGATAAGTGTACCATACACGTGGGTGGCAGGAGAAGACATGTGCACAGAGTATTCACACTACCTTTCTCTTGACTTACTGAAACTTAGTAGCCCTAGGTGATCTTTGGGCTGCTGGCACAAACCTGGGAGACAATGGCATCGGGAGATTCTTCCTAATTCTGCCACTAACCTTTCTGCTTTACCTCTTCCTGCTTTGCCATCCCTATCTGTAGGTGGCTAAACTCTGCTCCTTGCCAAAACCCCACCAACTAACCCAAAAATCCTTTGAGATTTTTAACTGAAACACTTTGCATAGGAATGAAATATCAGCTGCTGAGGAAAATAGTAGTGATGATAGCTCTTTCTGTGAAATGCATGAGGTGTGTTCCTGAAACGTGACCTCTCCCAGGACTAGTTTTCCCTGTTTCATTAATTCTGTCATGCTAACGCTGCATTTCTCAGGGCAGTCAGAAAGGTGGTTTGATTGCTCATCATCTTTTTTTTCTGTTAGAGGGCAACTTCATATAGAAGCTTACACATGTATTATCCAAACATAACCTCCCTGTATAGAGTCCCTCCCCTCTGTGCCCAACTGTTGTTCTACCACTCTGATATCTACATCTTCCTCCTCTAAAGGAGAGTGCCTGCCAGGCTCAAAGGGTTTTGAGATGTTCTTATATAAACCACTGATTTTCTACTTCAGGAGAATTTTAATTATCCTTCATCTCTGCGAGCATTTTACAGTGGGTTTAGTCTGTAGCAACAAACAGGAGATGATTAGGATTTACCAGCAAAGAATATACCTGCCTGGGAGTTCAAGAATCCAGTTTGTCTCCTGCACAAGCCACTGCTTCCAGAGGCTGCAGGCAGAATGCCTAATTCATTAGAGGGCTTCAGATATCAATCTCTGAGTCAAAGTAAATGGAAGCTGACATAATGATAAGAAATTACCCTCTTCTGGTAGGTACATATATTCCACAGCAACACTGTGTGATTAATCCAAACTACCTGCTGAATGTTTTAAAATGGAAAACTGACATTTTACAAAATTTATATTCTAATTCTTTTGGAACTGTAATTGAGCTTACATATTCAGAGGAGGAAAATGCCTTAGTCACATAAAGTATTTTACAAGTGTCTTTTGTCTTAGTATTCTTTCTGGTCTTCCTGCTCTCTCTTGCTGCATCTGATAGAAAACTCATTTTTTGAGGAACAAACTTTCTTTCATGGTTTTTAAGGAGGAAAATAAGAGTTGAAACTTGTGGAGTGCTGGAATGAAACTCAGTTACAATAGATAAAAAATCTGAGCATAAGAAATTACAGGAGAAATGCATGACAGTTATGTAATTATCTCCATTCTTGAGTAGTGTTTATATCAAAGGGATTTCACCATTGCATATGGGGTTTCAGCAGTGCAAATACATACACACACGCACATATAGTTGCATAAGTGGTTATGTTCTTGACCCAGATTTTCCCCAGTGCATGTATATCTATGTTGCATATTTAATTAGTTAATATGGGTAGATACTCTATGCACTCTTCTGAGCCCTGGTGACCCTACAAACTGGGAATGTGACTGAGAGAACTAACTGTTGATGACCTGGTTCTGTTTCAGGTGTGTCTGAGGATGCATTAAGTTTCTCTAGGAACTGAGGGGCACATTGCAGTTTTTTTGGGGCAGATAACCCAATGGCCGAAAGCCTGATGTGGGAAGGGGAGCTCACTATGGTTTTATTGGTAGTGCTGGGATACAGAGCTCTGTCACTTCCACAGTTTAATGGAGAGCACAGTGTCTGCTCAGGATTATATGGATATCAGTCTGGGAAATAACTCTCTCAAGTGCCTTAGCTGGCCAGACTTAGGAGTGCACGCCTGACATGAAGTGAGTGAGTTCATGAACTGAGTGATTTCCTGTGGTTTTCTGCATGTTGGAGCTACATGAGGGAAGAGGCTGGGAATCAATGTCTTTTGAAGTTGTGCACAGAAAGATCAGTGCACTTGTGTGCTTCTGGATAGCGATGAGAGAGGGAAGAAGCTTGAACATCTCCTTCAGCCCTCCTTGGACTTCTATGCTGTGTGACAAAGCTGCCATCCTATGGCAGGTGCTGCTGCAGACACTGTCACACCTTAGTACTCAGATCTGCATGTCTGGTGCTGTTGGCCCTCATTGTCAAGATTTATGCAAAAACTCACAGAACAAACCAAAGCTTGATAATTTGTAGCACTGAATGTCGTTTTTTTTCCTCTCATAGTAAATAAATAATAAAAAAAAACCCCAATCTTCTTAAGCATTTTAAGCCTTATTCCAAACCTCACACTCACAGATGTGTGCGAGATGAACCTGGGCAGGTAATGCCTGACTGTTTTCCCTGTCTTCTCCCACCAGAGCTGGACAGCGTGGAGGAACTGGAGAAGAAGCGCATCTGCAGGATCGTCACAAAGGATTTCCCCCAGTACTTTGCAGTGGTTTCACGAATCAAGCAGGAGAGTAACCAAATTGGCCCGGAGGGGGGGGTGCTGAGCAGCACGACGGTGCCACGTGTCCAGGCGTCCTTCCCCGAGGGTGCTCTCACCAAAAGGATCCGTGTGGGGCTCCAGGTAAAGCTGCCCTCGTGTTTGTATCCGCAGCATTTATAAGCACATTGTTGGTCTCAATCCACAAGACTTGCAGCTGGAAACCCTGCAGCTCCTTGGGAGTGGGTTGTGACATAGGTCCTATTCACACCTGATACCTGAATGGGCACGTGTCTACCTGGGCACACTCCCTGCCTTTGTGTCCCCCAGCTGCAGGTGAAGCACAGTCCTCCCCTCTGTGGCAAAAACCCAGCTCCCCTTTTATCAACTCCTCAGCACCCAGAGAATGGAGAGAAAAGCAAAGACCTGGAGCCACTGCGGCCTCAGTGCTGTTGGCTGCCATCTCCTGTTGGCTGCCAGCAGCTCTGAGCTGCACAGCCACTGTGCAGTCCCAGTCTCCTGTGGCAAAACAGCAGCTTGTGAATGTTGTCACTGGGCTGCCCTTTGCCACAGGAATGTGTTTGGTAAGGATTTCATGCAGCTGTTTGCCAGCTGTTACTGGGTGAAAAACCTCCCACGTACATCTGCTGTATCTTAGGACATTCACCATTGGTGTTTCTAGCAAAGGATGAAATCCAGGAAGAGCAAATAGCCTTAAACTGTCTTTAGACAAACTGCACAGAAAGTGGAGAAATATTCCATAAGAATAGGAGGCATCTTTTTCTTTGAGTTGTGTTAATTGTCACTTAAAATTAACTTAATAACCTGCAAATCTGATGGGTTCGTGAAATAGAGATGCTGGTTGGATTCCAGTGCTTGGAATTCGCACTGAAACATTTCTTTTAATGGTGTTTCACGTCTAAAGATTATTAGTCTTGAGAAAATGGAAGTTCTACTCTTATGATTATGCAGCTGTCTTCCCAGAGCTCCCTGGTGTGAAGGAAGCATGACAGCTCTGTATGCAGGGTGTGACTGCTGAGACTGCAGTGTGCCTACACATTCTCTGTGTATCAGTACACTGTGCAGTTCAAATAATAGCAAGTGATGGGTCAGACTGATTGAAACAGACTTGGAAGTTAAATTAAAAAAAGAAAAAAAGGCAAAGGGATGCAAATCCCCATTTCCATGTCTGTCGCTTTTGGGTGTAGAAAATGGGAAATTTGCTTATAGATCTTCTATAGCTTAATGCATTTCATTATGAATTTGACCCAAACAAGTATTTATTTTCTAATAATCTGTAATGGAAAAGCACAGGAAGCATTAAGTACAGAGGTAAGTCAGAGTGCAGTGTTCCTCGAGAGCATGAATTAGTTTGGCAGAGATGTAAGAATTGTTCGTCACCTCCAGGAAACAGTGTCTCGTCCTCACTTCTGAAGTGCAGAATAGACTTCTTTTTGCCTTTTGAAATTGTAGTTAGTGTCACTCATCACTGTAAATTAAAAACAAAACCAAACATGTTCTGAAAAACTCTAAGCAAATACTGCAGGGAACCTTCTGAGATGTACAGTTTGACTGTACAAGTTAGCGATTAGGAAATAAAAAGTAAGTTGTTGAAAAAAATACTAGGCATGAATTATACTAATAATCACCCTTGAGAGTTATTGGAGAAGGCTTTCTGGGGAAAAAAAAAGGAAATAAAATTCTACAGAAAATACAAGGAAAGTAGAATCATCTTTTAGAAAATACTTCTGCATGCTTATAACCAATTTGTAGCTCTAGTTTAAATACGTTCCTCATGTTGACAGGCTCAACCAGTTCCAGAAGAGATTGTCAAAAAAATCCTTGGAAACAAAGCAACTTTCAGTCCCATTGTCACTGTGGAACCAAGAAGAAGAAAATTTCATAAGCCAATAACCATGACAATTCCTGTGCCGCCTCCATCAGGAGAAGGTGTAACCAACGGGTACAAAGGAGACACAACGCCCAGCCTTCGACTTCTATGTAGCATTACAGGTTAGAGAAAATCCTGCTCTTTGCAAAGGTTTCTGTGACAGCAACATCTCTGCACTCACTGTCACAACTTGTGCTTTCCAGTAAGGGTACATTGGTGTTCTGGTCCAGTGGAGTTCAGATCAGCTCTCCCGAGCAAAGCCAACTGAAGGCATTTCAAAGGCTCCTACTGATTCCCTGAGCTTTGTATCTGGTTTCATGCCACTGTAAAAGAACTCTCCCAACAAATATTAAATGCTAATTTTATATTTAGCCAGTATGAAGAATTTCGTTCCTTGCTATTGAACGTGGTTGTCACTAAAACTAGTTTGCAGAACTAATTCTGTCCTAGCTGATATCAAGGGGGGTTTGCTGTTGACTTGTAGGTTTGCTCTTTGCTTACATCAGCATCGGTTTTGGTGTGTAACATGTGGTGTCATATAGAACATGTAGCTCCAGCTGCTGGTAAACATTAATGTGTAGGTTCTCTTTTTATGTGTGAAGATAGAGATATTCTTACATGGTCTGTATGTGCTTAGTGTTTGAAAGGAGATCTCCGTGGTTTATATTTGCACAGGAGGCACTTCACCTGCGCAGTGGGAGGACATCACGGGCACCACTCCGCTGACGTTTTCAAATGACTGTGTCTCCTTCACAACCAATGTTTCAGCCAGGTATGGGAGCAGAGCTTGCCAAGTGCACCTGGGGAGTAGCTTCCCTTGATTAACAACGTGCATGGTTGTAGGGTTGTGTTTTGGCTTTCTCTAAGTCTTTTGCAAGGCTGATGAAGCGGTAATGGACCAGATGCCGCTTTGTCACTACATATCAGCATCCCACACGTCCAGGGCTGCACATGAAGCTTTGTCCTGGCCTTTTCTGCTGTGGTGATGTCTCCTGGCAGTCACACATGCTGTTTCTCTGAAGGCTGCCATGCCACACAGGGCTTTGTGTTTTTTCTGCAAATGGCAAGAGAAAGGGAAAGCTTAAAGTGCTCATTCCATAAAAAAAACAATTTGGGAGGATTCATAAAAATGTATTTGTTTAAAAATGTAAAGACATTCAATTTCTGGTTCTGGGCTCTTTAGTTGAAAATTATGTTAAGTTGCTTTCCAAAAATATCATTTGCAAAAAATGATGACTTGAAATTAATTTTGATGAACTTAGTGTACTTACTTGCTGATTGGAGGCATTCAACAATATCTGTAGAAATCATGCATCCTAGAGGAGAAAATGCATGGTATAGCACGTAGAGAGTTTATCATTCAGTAAATAATATTTGCAACTATAAAAACCTTTATAAAAAGAGAGAAATTTGCTGGAAGAACCAAATAGATCAGGGCTGAAATATTGTGGAAAAGACTGATACAAAATATAAACTAAAATAATTATAACTTATATCACATTTGTCTTCCAACTTTTAATCATAAGATGAGAAAATAACAATATAACACCTGTCTCTAGGAAACTTCACCATGGGCATATTTGGTTCAACCTAAATGGGAGATGTGATTTTGCTGTATGTATGTGTTATAAAGGAGTTTGTTTTAGCAAATCAAATGTACAGTGCAGCAGCAGCACATTTCAATATACACAATGTGTGGTCACAAGAAATACAATTTCCCTGCTTTGGCTTCAAATGAGCCTTAAAATAGACAGGTTTATTTGATACCAGTGTGAAAAGGGCCAAATAAGTATGCCAACATTTCATTGCCATGTATTCTCATTTTTAAATGGTTAAAACTACACTGCAAGTAGAAGGAAAATTGCAGCTTTACGAAGTCTGGAAGGACAATACACATGCAGAATGACCAAGGATACAGAACATGGTTACTCTTTAAAGGCTTAAGCAATGTTTGAGTAATATGGAAAGTTGATTTAATGGTTCACTTTTTCCCACTCAGGTTTTGGCTCGCAGACTGCCACCAAGTACTAGAGACTGTTGGGCTGGCAACACAGCTTTATAGAGAATTAATATGCGTTCCTTATATGGCAAAGTTTGTGATATTTGCCAAAATGAATGACCCTGTGGAATCCAATTTGCGTTGCTTCTGCATGACCGATGACAAAGTGGACAAAACTTTGGAGCAACAAGAGAACTTCGAAGAAGTTGCAAGAAGCAAAGACATTGAGGTACGTTTCTTGCAGCTGGCTTCCTCTTTGTAGGCGGACAGTGTGTTTTCCGAGTAGCAGCAGGTCCTGCAAAAGCCACTATAAGCCAGGTTAAGTTAAATAAAGATTCACACCAAGGCTGTGTCAAAAAACTTCTGGAAAGGAGGACAAAAAAGGTCAAGATGGAAGGAGGAGCATGAGGACCTGTCTCCAAATGTCTCCCCAGTGCAGTCTGCAGTGGGTTTTGTACTCGCTGCTGTCAAGTAACCCTGGTTGGGCTTTGCAGACAGCTGACCTGGAATTCCTTCTCATTGGCCCTGCAGACACACAGTCATGAGTAGGGCTGGTTTGTGGTGAATATGTAGTTACCAAGTCATTGTTTCTTGAAGAAATCTACACATTTTTACTCCAGAAAAGCCAGTCATGTAGCTCATGTTTTCCCAAACTGCACTCAATATACCTCGCCATAATGCACAGTGGTTTTCTGATTTGTTGTTGAATTTAATCTGAGTGGGGACTTGTGTTAAACTCAGGAACTGTGTTGGGGGAAATTGTGATACACTTATGTGCATGGATCTACTATGAAAAGAGGTTTCATTGACTTCTATTTCTTGCTTTGATAGGTTCTGGAAGGAAAACCTATTTACGTTGATTGCTATGGAAATCTGGCCCCTTTGACTAAAGGAGGACAGCAGCTTGTTTTTAATTTTTATGCTTTCAAAGAAAATAGACTGCCATTCTCTATCAAGGTAAAAGCAAAACAAAGCAAAATGATCCTGCTGATTTCTTCCCTCCTGCCTCTCCCTCCCTTTTTTCAGCCCTGTAGGACTAACTTTCCCCAAGAACGTAAGTGTAATTGTTTAATATATGAATAACATGGAGAGGGTGCTTTCCTTGAAGCCACAAAGGAGCTGCTGGCAGATCTGGGAACAGAATACCCATGATATGGATTTACAGCCTTTTACTAAAGCCATATCTCAAATTAGACCTCCAGCATATTTATTGCCAGTAGATCACAATTTCCTAGGGACTAAGCAAAGGAGTTGCATTCAATAACATACTGTAATACAGAACAGCCTTCAAAAAGTGTGCACAGACTGTTCATGTCTAAATTGCCATGAATGGACACTCACTTTTTCTTAGCCTTGTCATAGCTGCTGTGCTGAAGAAGTTTTTAAGCATTTTGGTAAGCACAAGTGGCAGAAAAAAATGGTGAGCAGAAAATGTCTATCAGTAATATGCCAGTATGAAACTGTCTAGTTGGACACAGTCAACAACCTGTCTTGCATGGATTGCTCATCAGAGAGCTTTAGGCTGATGCAACCCTTTCGTGGTGACACCTTTTCTCCTTCAGCACCTCAGGCTGAGCTCCAGCTCAGTGTCATTGGTCCTTACACACTAGATAGCTTCTTGTGGAGAGGAGCTCAGAGAAACTCTCCAGAAACCTCCTCTAGGAATCTGAATTACTACATATGACTATACTGTATTCAAATTTCTTTTCTAGGTAAGAGACACCAGCCAGGAACCCTGTGGTCGATTATCGTTTTTGAAAGAACCAAAGACTACAAAAGGACTGCCACAAACAGCTGTTTGCAACTTGAATATCACTCTGCCAGCACACAAAAAGGTATTTGTTGGGAAAAGTAAATATTTTCCTTATTGGTTGGGTTGGATTTATTTCTGTTCCTTTTAGTTTTTGTCTATTTTTTTTTTCTTTTCCTGCTAGTGATAAAGAAACCCTGTGAGTTGTCAGTAATGAGAATGCTTTGGAATATGATAAAGGCTTTTAAAATTTCTGTTTTATTGGTTTCTTGTATGTAGAACGCTTTTAAAGTCTCTTGTTACTGTGGTGTCAAGTTCCTATAATTTTTACAATTCTGTTTACAGCTCATGCTTCAGCCTGCAAGTCATAGATTTATGCTTTCAGTAATGTCACGTGTTTATTTGCATTGGATGTAAGATTTTTTTTTTTCTTTTCTGTTGACATTTTGGATTTGCTTTGCCTTATAAATCAGCTTGCATTTTGTGCTCCCAATTTGGTCCTTTTCATATCCTGATATTCTTTTCCCTGCTGTCCATTATAATATTCCTTGTCTCTGCAATGCATCTTGGGACCAAAAGGAAACAGAGTCAGATCAAGATGATGAGGTAATATAAACACTGTCTTCTGTTTTTATTTCCTTCAGATTTAGTGAAGAAAAATAATATGTTACAGAAAAAAAAAACCAAAAAACAATTTTTAACCTATGGCATTGAAATGATACCTACAGAATAACTGTATCCTCGACATCTGATATTCTGTTGCAAAACAGTATAAATGCACAAATGTGGAAAAACATGATTATATGTTATGAAATTAAATGAAGCATTGAATAATAGCTGTCTAAAATTTAGCTCATGAAAAATTATATAATTTTAAATATCAGACCAAGTCCATTTTTGTCAAAATCAAGAAGAGTTTAGTGGATAAGATTTTACCTCTTGGAGTAACACTGACCATGCTTTGACTTGTATTTCTGAGAAGGAAAAATGGATTGCTGAGACCATGATAGTGGCCTTGTAGTATTTTACCTCCGTAACTAAACCGGATTCTTTCAAAAAAGCAAAGCAGCCAAGAAAAATTTCTAAATATTGTGTTCAAATCTATTTTCAAATAAACCTCAGACATTTGAAGCTTAAAACTCCATTGTTTGATGGAAACTGCAATATTAGATTGTCAGGAAGTTGAATGGGTCTTACTCATTAGAGGTAGTAGTAGCTGAGATCATCTTATAAAAGAAACTACATAGATGTTTCCCATTTACCTAGCAACAATTTTTTTTTTCCTCTTCCTGGTGGCAAATAAATAGCAGTTGTCACCTGCTGATCAGAATAATTAAAAAAAATGACCAACCAACAAACAAAAAACAACCAAACAAAAACATTCTTTACCTGTTAAAAAACAATTATAGCAACCACATCACTTTAACTCCACAGAATTTGTTCCCAGTGAGCTACTATATAGCTATAATAATAGTTTCCTTTCTAAAAAACCCATATTTTTATCCACATATTCAAGTGAGTTGATCTCTGGAGGACCATTAATACTTAAGACATCACACTAGCAACCATGCCACTGAATGCAGCAACTTATGATGCAATTTATCAGTTAATAGTAGTCTGCTTTCTAATCCACATCTTTACATTTTGTGCATATTAAAAAATCCCCTCCCATGCCTTTTTTTGTCCTTAATGTATTCACTTTAAAGCCAGTGTACATTGTGGTGTATGTGCTTTTGGGACAAATTAATCTGGGGCGAAATATGCAATCGATCTAAGTTGTACTCTGATGAATGTTTTATGTCTGTACCTGCAGTCTTTTCTGTTGATCTCCTGTTTCTAGCCAAAGGTGGTTTATTTTACAGAGAATGAATAATATCACACCATTTCTAGTAGTGTGAAGCAGTTCATTAAGTGATGATGGGATAATATAGCACTGATATACTTGAAGGCAGCATCATGAGCTGCATCTGCTATCTAAGCTCTTCTGCCTCATTAGCGGAGATGATGTGAGCAGGAATGAACCCCTGGGCTCACTCTTAGGGTTCCAGTCCCTTCCCTGCTTGCTCCAGAAGGGTAGTCATTCACAGCAGGTCTCTGCCACCTCTAGCAGCCATGCTCCCTGCTCCGCCGTGCCTGACACTCCTCACATGGCACACGGGAATAGAGACCGGCTCTGTCCCTTCCCTGCCAGCTTGCCCAAATTTGGCTTCAGTGTGCCATCCTGAAGCTGAATGGAAGCATCCATTCTCCCCTGCGGGGTTGTGGCGGCCCATCCTGCTGAGGTTTGAGGATTGTTCTGTTCAAACAGGGGGTAGGATGCTGAAGGCACTGAGCAGGGCTGTGTTTTGTTGCAGACGGAGAAAGCTGACCGGCGCCAGAACTTCGTCTCCCTTGCTTTACGTAAGCGCTACAGCTATCTGACTGAGCCTGGAATGAGTGAGTTGCTCTTACCAATGTACTAAACCATATATATATGTGATTTTTCATGAGAAGAGACATTTTTTCTATAAACGTTGTATTTGGTGTCGCTCTGGGGGAAAAAAAAAAAAAACAGAGAAAAAGAAAAGGAAAAAAAAAAACTGTCTAAACCAAAACTCTTGGATGGTCTGTGAACTCCTGTGTTGTGAGAGCTTGAAGAATCCTGACTGGCAAAATATGTGTGTTAGTTAAGTAAAAACACAATAGTGTTTAAAAATGCCATGTAGCTCCAGAGTGGGAGGATTGCAGATTGCTTTCAAAAAGAGTCTGTTCCTCTTCCTTTTGAAACATTGAATAGAGGTGCTATAGAAGGGAATGTTACACAGAAGTTCAGCAAGGCTGGAGAAAGCCATTCAGATAAGCACTTAAATGTTTAGATGCTTAGCCAAAATAGACTCTCTCATATTTTATATTTTCCCTCTTCTTTCTCCTCCCCTTCCCTTTTTCCTCTGTTCCCTGCAGATGCTTTTTATTCCCTGGCACCACACATTGCTTCCTCTTAAACTTTATGTTCCCCTTGACCAGACCTGTGGCATTCCTTTCCTTCCTGGTTAAATACAATAATGTATTTGGCTTAGCTTTTCTTCCCTCACCTCTCCTGTCTGAGGTTGACTGCTGTTGTTCCCCATTTCCAGGCTTTTTCTTGCCTTTTTTTTTTTTCACTTGTGACTTCTCAGTTGCTACCCTGCAACAGACCCTTTGATATAATTCCAAAAATCCATAGACAAACTTCATCGGGTCTTGGGAGTTCCCAGTGGATGGCTGCTGTTTATTTATCCTATAAGATCTGTGGCTTCTTTGGATCAGATGTGCTCCAGAATATATTACCCTTCTCAGGCCTGGAAGAAGACTTCAAGCATATAGCATCTGAAGAAGCTATCAGATCTGCTGAGACATCTTGATGGACTGTTAAGGTATTGTCACAGGCTTGATGGGAACTGAGAGACAAGGAAAATTAAGTTGCTTGAAAGGAGGTTGATGACTGTGTATATTGCTCCCAAGAAATTTTTTAGTCCTCATTGAGGAAAAAAAAAAAGACTTATTTATTCACCAAAGGTCCATTAAGTCTCATTTACAAAAAGTTGGTGAGAATAAACCTAAGTCCACTTGAGCTGTACTCAAAAAAAAAAAAGATGGATTGACACAGTAGGAATTCTTGCATGTTCTTTACCTATTCTGTCCCTTTTGGCAGTGGTTACTGCTTAAAGCTGTGAGGTAGCTAAAGAGGTTATGAGATATGATTGTGTTTGCCAGGAAAGAGCACAAACTGATGGTTTGACCCTCAGCTGAGCACCACCTCCTGTGCACATGGAGTGTGTAGTTCACAACTCCACCTGCACCTGCTGGTGTGCGGGAAGGAGATGAGCGTGGAGGTGCAGCTCTTCCAGAGAGCACAGACTGCCCAGCACAGGGGGAGGACAGCTGCTGTGCCTGCTTTACACTACAGGGAGCTTGCTCCAGCGACTGCATATGAGTGATGAACTTCTAGATATTTGCAGGGAATTCGATGGCACAGCTCCAGCAGTTTTGGTAGCAGCAGGGATTGTTCTTTTTGCTCACACAAGCGTGTGTGTGTATGTATGTGTGTGTGTATGCATGTGCATGCAGACAGAGTTTTTAGCTCTGCACCCCTGCCAGTGTGAAGCATATTCCCCTTGCTTCCCTATCTTTATCTCTGCTCAGGCAAAGGGCACAAAGGGCCCAAAAGAAGGGGAGTGCTGCAATAGGCTAAACCTGCTGGGTCCTGAGTGTTTGCTTGGGGCTGAGGAGGAGCAAGTCTGAGCAGTGGCCACGTGTATGGGTAGACTCAGTGCTTTCCACTACCAGCTGCAAGCAAGGAAGTGTGGCCTAATGCACAGAAGGTAGTAACTGACATCTGCTGTCTAATAAAATCTTGGATGCAGAGTGATGGAAACTGTTAAGGCCAAACGTGTCTAGTAGCCAAAAAAAGGCTGTTATATAAACCCACTCTTTAGAATATTGTCCCACTCTAAAGTCTTGCATGGTTGGGGGAATTTCTTTGCTACTTTAGAATAGTAAAATTGCCCTGTCCAGTTCATAGCTGCACACACAGGTAAATTACTCATTTTTTCTTTGTACTGGTTCTTCTCCTCAACTGCAATAAGGAGCACAGAAAAAGCATCTTAAACACATCTGAATCTGTGATTTAACAGGAGAAGGAGGAGTTGGGAGGGCAGCCTGTTGGTTTGCTTGACTCACTAGTCAGTCGAAATAGACTGACTTATCCCAGTGCAGTGGGGTCTCTGTAAAGATATTTACTAACACTAACTGCTGAACAAATTGTTAGTTCTTTTCAGAATCATTTTAAGGTCTGTTTCTTGGACTCAAGACTGTATGAACCTATGGTGAATGTTAGCAGCTGATGCTAATTAATCTTCGTAATAAAGTCTAGCTCATTTAATGCAGTAGACTATGGTGGTTTTTTTGGGGAAGGAGTGGAAAGAAGTATATTTGTACTTAAAAATAACTTAGCAAGGAAAAGTGAATGTTTCTTGGCTTAGGCTGTGCCAGTCAGGTCTAGTACTCAAGCTCTCTTCAACCTTAATGTTCTAATACTGCAATATCACCAGCCATCCACAGTACCTTCTGGGCTTTGATTGGCTTCTGTAGCACCAGCACATTTCTCCTTGCAGGATATGGACCTGTGGTGCACTGAATATTCACTATTTTATAGGAGTGTGTGTGCTTTAACGATTTAGTATTAGCCTTGTTGAGTTTCTTTCGCTGTAAGTTCCTGTCTGTCTATAAGACAGATCAAGCAGGTTTGACAAATTATTAGTATAACTTCAGAGAAAGGTATGTTGAACAAATTCTTTCAGTATTTTAGTTCCATTTCTAATTCCAGCTTTCAAGAAAAAAAGTAAAGGTCCTCAAAGTTGCTTTCAGTGTCAACTCTGAATGTTATTGCTGGATCAGAGGATATGTATGTGTAATGGGATTCCCAGAAATACTGTCTGGCATGAGTGCCTCCTGTGATGCAAAATGTGGTTGATGATGATTCTGTTCAAAATGCCTATGAATAAACTGAGAGTTCTGGGGGATGATAACATTTAACAGGTTTGTCCTTGCCAGGAATTTATTTCATAATATATTTTTCTTTGACTGCTTTTCTAACATTACCTTTTGAGAACTGTAAAGTTAAACAGGTCTGACTTTGAGCTGATACAAGAAATCTCCTCAAAAGGTACCAAGACACTACATCTTGTAGAAAAAGTGTACTCTTCTTTTAATGACCTCTTGTGAAATGGTTTTGTAGGGTTTACATATTCGTGCTTAATACACCGTACAAAATGTATTAATCTGTGTGCTCGTTTTGATATGACATTTGTGCATGAATAAAAACTGATTCAGTTGCTTTGCCTGCTCACGTTTATCATATATCATATTTTCCATATTTCATGTATGACATGCTTCTTAAAATCATTTCATGTGAAGTTTTACTTTAGTTTTTACCAAACAAAAGGAATATCGCATGAGAAACAAATGCATATGTTCCTTTCTCTTTTCTTTTCTTTTTTTTTTTTTTTTTTTTTTTTTTTTTAGTATTGACTCAGAAAAGCTCTTGCTCTTATTGGCTTTGTGAGTGTGAAGCATATCCGAATTGTGCATGGAAGATATAGATTTGAATTTTTTCCAGTTGCTTCACAGTTTGCACATCAATTGCCTGTCACTTAAAGGAATTTTGGGTTCTGCATGAAATAGTTCTGAGTGGTTTAAAAAAAGATTTTAGCTATATAATGTCACTTTGCACAAGTTTATATTTTTGTATAGGTTCAAATCTGAATAGAGCAACAATACAAATTCTTAAAAGGATAATTCTAAGAGTTGCACAAAGCAGAGACATACCTAAACAGGCAAAATAGAGCTGATATGAATATTTCAGAAGTAGCACATCAGAAAGTCAATAGGAAGTAAGAGAAGAAATTTTGATGTGGCTTTATTTTTACCTTATGGATTCCTTTGTTGTGTTTTCTGTTATTCATTGTTTGCAGATTTAGTTGCTATGTGCTTTCTGTCTTTCATTTCATGTTGCTTTTTGGTTTGGACCAGTTCTCAGCATATGGCTCGTTCCTAATTTTTTTCTTTCCTTTTTAAAATCTTCTTTTGCCCCCTTCATCCCAACTCATGCAAACAATTGTACTTGCTTTTTGTAATATTACAACGTTTACTGACCAATTTTCTTCTCTGGTCTCTCTGTTTTTTAATCATTTTTGTTGATTTTTATGTTTGATTTTAATTTAACAATTTAAGAAACAGTTGAACGGAGTGCAGGAGCGACAAGATCCCTGCCTGCTACTTACTCATACAAGCCATTCTTTTCAACACGGCCATATCAGTCATGGACAACAGCTCCAATTACAGTGCCTGGGCAAACCAAATCAGGCTTTACATCCTTATCAAGCTCTTCCTCTAACACTCCTACAGCTTCCCCATTAAAATCAATATGGTCTGTTTCTTCTACTTCTCCAATCAAATCCACGTTAGGAGCTTCTACCACATCTTCAGTTAAATCCGTTAGTGATGTAGCATCTCCGATTAGATCATTTCGGACAATCTCTTCGCCAATAAAAACTGTGGTATCGCAACCTCCATACAATATCCAGGTCACTTCAGGCTCTTTCGTCAGAGCTCCTGCAGTCACAGAAGCTGCTAGTCTAAAAGGGCTGGCATCCACTACCACATTCCCCTCTCGGACATCTCCAGTGACTACAGCAGGATCTCTCTTGGAGAGATCATCCATAACCATGACGCCTCCAGCATCCCCCAAATCCAACATTAACATGTACTCTTCGAGTTTGCCACTTAAATCGGTCATCACATCAGCATCTTCACTTTTATCGTCCCCTCTAAAGTCAGTGGTGTCACCTGCTAAGTCAGCAGTTGATGCTGTTTCATCCACTAAAGTCATGATGGCCTCGTCTCTCTCGTCGCCAGCAAAACATGTAGCTGGGCACACAGACGTCCCATTGCTTAATGGGTCTGTGTCACCTCTGAAATACCCATCTTCTGCCAACTTAATAAATGGATCCAAAGCTGCAGCTGTTTTTCAAGACAAGATTGCTGCAGCTGCACATTCTGCAAGTTGTGCTGCTAACGCAGTTGCTGACACGGCTGAGAGAGTGTTTTCAACAGCTACAACAATGTCATTTTCTCCACTCAGGTCATTTGTATCTTCAGCACCATCAGCTTTCCAGTCAATGAGAACTGCTCCTGCAGGTGCTTTGTACACAGCCCTTGGGTCAATATCTGCAACTACCTCATCAGTAACTTCATCAACAATAACAGTGCCAGTATATTCTGTAGTCAATGTTTTGTCTGAACCAGCATTAAAGAAGCTCCCAGAGTCGTCTTCACTTACAAAATCAGCTGCTGCGTTACTGTCACCTATTAAAACATTGACTACAGAGGCACGCACACAGCCTACCTTTAATCGAACTTCATCTCCAATAAAATCATCCTTGTTTTTAGCACCCTCTGCTCTCAAATTGTCCACACCTTCTTCTTTATCCTCCAGTCAGGAGATACTGAAAGATGTTGCTGAAATGAAAGAGGATCTGATAAGAATGACTGCAATATTGCAGACAGATGTCGCAGAGGAGAAACCGTTCCAACCTGACATACCAAAAGAGGGTAGAATTGATGATGAAGAGCCCTTTAAAATTGTTGAGAAAGTAAAAGAGGACTTAGTAAAAGTTAGTGAGATTCTGAAAAAAGATGTATGTTTAGAAAGTAAAGGGTCGGCTAAAGTATCCAAAAGTGATCAAGGACACCTGTCTGAGGATGACTGGGTAGAGTTCAGTACAGAGGAGATTGATGAAGCGAGACAGCAAGCTTTGACAAGCCCTCCTGTATCTGTTCCAGAGAAGGTCCAAATTAAAACTAAAACCATGTCGGAAAAGGATTATAGCTTGTCAAAAGTTATTGATTACTTAGCAAATGATATCGGTAGCAGTTCATTAACAAACATAAAGTACAAGTTCGAAGAGGGGAAAAAAGAAGGTGAAGAGAGACAAAAGCGCATTTTAAAACCAGCTATCGCTTTGCAGGAACATAAACTTAAAATGCCTCCAGCCTCCATGAGGCCTTCAACATCGGAAAAGGAGTTGTGCAAGATTGCAGACTCCTTTTTTGGAACAGACACTATTTTAGAGTCTCCAGATGACTTTTCTCAACACGATCAAGATAAAAGTCCCTTGTCTGACAGTGGCTTTGAAACAAGGAGTGAAAAGACACCTTCTGCCCCACAAAGTGCTGAAAGCACAGGGCCAAAACCACTTTTCCATGATGTACCCATCCCTCCCGTCATTACAGAAACAAGAACTGAAGTAGTTCATGTTATCCGCAGCTACGAACCATCCTCTGAAGAAATTGCAGAGCATAAGGCAGAGGAGCTGCCGGCCTCAAAACCTACCCCTACATTTATGGAGCTGGAGCAAAAACCTTCTGGGTCTATTAAAGAGAAGGTTAAAGCTTTTCAAATGAAAGCCAGCGGCAGTGAAGAAGATGACCATAAGTGTGTCCTTAGTAAAGGTGTCCGAGTAAAAGAAGAAACTCATATCACTACGACAACCAGGATGGTCTATCACAAACCTCCTTGCACAGAAAGTACATCTGAAAGAATTGAGGAAACAATGTCTGTTCATGACATAATGAAAGCCTTTCAGTCTGGACGTGACCCTTCCAAAGAACTGGCAGGTCTGTTTGAACATAAATCATCAGTAACGTCCGATGTTAGCAAGTCTGCTGAAACTTCACCACAACATGCAGAGAAGGACAGCAAAATGAAACCCAAACTGGAGCGAATAATAGAGGTCCATATTGAACAAGGTAATCAGGCTGAACCTACTGAAGTCATTATTAGAGAAACAAAAAAGCATCCAGAGAAAGAAATGTATGTATATCAGAAAGACTTACCTCGGGGAGATATTAACTTAAAAGAGTTGGAAAAACATGATGCTTTCCCTTGTTCAGATGAACAAGGTCAGCAAGAAGAAGAGGAGCTCACGGCCGAAGAGTCACTTCCTTCTTATCTGGAATCCTCTAGAGTTAACACTCCTGTGTCCCAGGAAGAAGACAGTCGCCCTAGTTCTGCTCAACTCATGTCTGATGACTCTTACAAAACACTGAAGCTTTTGAGTCAGCACTCAATAGAATACCATGATGATGAGTTGTCAGAACTAAGAGGGGAGTCTTACAGGTTTGCTGAGAAAATGCTTCTTTCAGAAAAGCTAGATGTGTCTCATTCTGATACTGAGGAGTCAGTTACTGACCATGCTCTACCCCTTAGTGCAGAGTTACAGGGGACTGATAAACGATGCAGAGAAAAAGTAGCTACTGCCCCCAAAAAAGAGATTCTCTCCAAAATCTATAAGGATGTGTCTGAAAATGGTGTAGGTAAAATGTCTAAAGATGATCATTATGATAAAGTGACAGTGTTACACTACACTGGAGATGTTAGTAGTCCAAAACATGCGATGTGGATGCGCTTTACTGAGGACAGATTAGACAGAGGTAGAGAAAAGTTGATATATGAAGACAGGGTGGACAGGACTGTTAAAGAGGCAGAAGAAAAACTCACTGAAGTATCACAGTTTTTTCGGGATAAAACAGAGAAGTTGAATGATGAGCTACAGTCTCCAGAGAAAAAGCAGCATAAAAAAAATGGCAAGGAAATACATTCTAGCCAGAGCTCTGCCAGCAGCAGCCCCGAGAAAGTTCCGCTCTCTGAACTGCCATCGTCCAGGGACGAATGGAGTAAGGTGAAGCAGTATGCACACAATGGGAAATGCTTCCCCAAGGTGGATGAAAGAAAAGCATCCAGTTTGCCCAGCAGTCCTGAAAAAAGGATATTTGTGCAACACACAGAGGACTCTAAACGAACTATGGAACACAAAGGAAGTGCTCAGCAGACTGGAGTACCTGAGGCTGGATTTCAGCTGAAGCAATCAAAGCTCAGTTCCATTAGGCTTAAATTTGAACAAGGTATAAGTCCAAGGAGTAAGGACATAACTCAAGAAGAAAAAAAGCTGGATGGTCAGTCCAAAATTCCAGTAAAGAAATTACAAGAAAGTAAGTTACCAGTGTATCAGTCTTATTCCAGAGAGAAACATGCAAAGCAAGTAGAGGTCGTTGATGGGAGGACTGCTTTGCAGAAAGAGGTGAAAATACAGGAAGACCTTGTTCCAGGTAAAGGGAAAGCTATTGAAGACTCTCGTGCTTCAGACACACAAAAACAAAGAACTGAGACGAGGAAAGGCGTGCCAGAATGCCTTCCAGAACCGCAGGCAAAAGAGCTGGCGTATGGCTCAGACTCAACAACGAAGGGACACTGGGACAAAAAAATCTATAGGACGTGGGAAAGTCCTGGAACTTCTAACCATAAGACACAGAAAGAAAAACTTTCACATGTGCTGGTTCCAGATACAGTAAAAGAAAACCACGTTGATCACGCTGAATCTAAAACTGACAAAGAAAGTGAATTTATCACTGTGACAGAGCACAAACTGGCCACAAACGGAATTCATTCAGAAGAAGTGAAGGAACTGACTGTAAAATCTCCCTCAAAAAGGGTTTTATACAGAGAATTTGTTGTCAGGGAGGGGGAACGTAATGGTGAAGTGGCTGATAAAATATCCAAAAGGAAAGAAGAAATTGCTGTGTCCCATATTCCAGTCAGAATTGTTGAGGAGAAGAGAGCCATGCTTGATGGTGTCTATGAACTTTCAGCTAAAGTATCCCAATCAGCTGTGATTAAGGAGAAGGTTGAAAGACAGATTGATTATGTGGAAGATGAAAAAATAAAGCATTCAGAAATCAGAAAAGTTACTAAGCAGCAGAGCTCAATAGGCCTAAGTCCTCCTGCTGAGGAAACAGAACTATCCCCTAGCAAATCACCAGATTCTTTAGAATGTAGCCCAGGAAAGGAGTTTCCTTCAAGTGACATAGTTGAGCCCGGTGACAGTGATTACTTGGATAAAGTTGCACCGCTAGTGAGCACTGAGGGAGTAAAAGAAATTAAGACCTTACCTGTTTATGTCAGTTTTGTTCAAGTAGGAAAGCAATATGAGAAAGAGGTGCAACAAGGAAATATTAAAAAAATTGTCAGTCAGGAGAGTAAGACAGTACAGGAGACAAGGGGGACATTTTACACAGCTAGACAGCAAAAACAACCTCCTTCTCCACAAGGTAGTCCAGAAGATGACACGCTAGAACAAGTGTCCTTTGGTAAAAGCCCTTTAACGCCAGAAACACCGAGTTCAGAGGAAGTGAGTTATGAGTTTACATCTAAAACACCTGACTCACTAATAGCTTATATCCCAGGCAAACCCAGCCCTATACCTGAGGTGTCTGAGGAGTCAGAGGAGGAAGCAGAGGCTAAGTCAACATCTGTGAAACAGGCAGAGGTTGAGGAGCCACAGATTGACAAAGCATTGCCTAATCTTATAAATAAGGACTCTAACAAAAGACCCAAAGGTAACAGAGTTGCCTATATTGAATTCCCTCCTCCTCCACCACTGGATGCAGACCAAGGCGAGTCAGAAAAGAAGTCCCATTGTTCCACTGAGAGTGAAATGGAGATGACCGAAGTGAACTTGCAAGATGAACATGACAAATGCCAACTGGCTGAACCTGTCATAAGAGTACAGCCGCCGTCTCCTGTGCCACCGGGAGCAGATGTCAGTGACTCCAGTGATGACGAATCTCTCTATCAACCTGTTCCGCTTAAAAAGTATACGTTCAAACTGAAGGAGCTGGAAGATGACCAGAAAGAAACCTCAAAACCCAGAGCCCCTGAAAAGATTGAGAAACAGAAAGAGTTAGGACATCCCACTTCTGGGAAACCTAATGAGTTTGACATTGATTCACCCCAGAATGATGTAGTGCAAAATGGGAGTAACAATGACCAGTCTGTCACAGAGTGTTCCATAGCAACCACTGCAGAATTCTCCCATGATACCGATGCGACAGAGATTGACTCTCTTGACGGTTATGATTTGCAAGATGAAGATGATGGTTTAACTGAGAGTGATTCTAAACTTGCAGGTCCGGCAGTTGAAACCAAAAAGGACGTATGGACTACAGAAGGCATTCTAAAGCAGACTGATCGCTCATTTAGCCAGAGTAAGCTTGAAGTCATTGAGGAGGAAGGCAAGGTAGGCCCTGAAGAAGACAAGACACCTTCAAAGGGTCCAGCTTCTGAAAAAGCCGGAGATAAGAGCGATAAGAAGTCAGGGGCACAGTTTTTCTCTTTGGAAGGCAGACACCCTGACAGGACTGTATTTCCTGATTCGTATTTCAGTTACAAAGTAGATGAAGAATTTGCAACACCTTTCAAAACTGTGGCCACTAAGAGTCTAGATTTTGATCCGTGGTCCAATAACCGAGGTGACGATGAAGTGTTTGAGACTAAATCAAGGGATGATGAGGCTAAGCCATTTGGTCTGGCAGTGGAAGACAGATCTCAAGCAACAACACCTGACACAACTCCAGCCAGAACTCCAACAGATGAGAGTACGCCAACTAGCGAGCCCAACCCCTTCCCATTTCATGAGGGGAAGATGTTTGAGATGACTCGCAGTGGTGCAATTGACATGAGCAAGAGGGATTTTGTTGAAGAAAGACTCCAATTTTTTCAGATTGGTGAGCATACTTCTGAAGGGAAGTCAGGGGACAAGGGGGAAGGGGATAAAAGTACAGTCACTGCCATCACACAGCCACAGGCAGGGGACAGCACTGTAGAGACAAACGTAGAGAGACCGGTAGAAACAACAGCAGTTGAACATAAGCCCGGCATCCAGGCCAGTGGAGATTGCATGGAACAAACACTTGGTAGTAACTCACTGGAGAAATCATCGGCAGCAGTAAACGCTTCCAAAGTTGATCCCAAATTGCGCACACCAATTAAAATGGGAATTTCTGCTTCCACCATGACTCTGAAGAAAGATGGCCCTGGCGAAGTGGCAGATAAGATAGAAGCTGTGATGCCAAGTGGTCAGGGATTAGAAAATGAAACTGTAGCAGTGATTGCGAGTTCAGCTTCTAGCCAAACAAGCTGTAGGCAATCAGAAAACACTGATTTTCCCAAAGATAATTTTAATAACAACAACAATTTGGATTCATCTGCTGTCCCTACAGATGATATTACCTGTAATGTAGTGCTAAAAGAACATTTGGAATCAAAATGTTCCCTCCAGAAAGCTAATCAAGCAAAAAGCACTTCAGGAAAAGGTACAGGGACAACACAAGGACACAGAGTAAGAGATAAGCAAAAACCACATGGAGAGCAGCAAAAGTCAACAGAGTTGGTAGGGGCTAGAGGAAAATCAAAGCTTCCTGTAAAGGCCAGCTCAGTAAAACAAGCCTTTTCACAAAATAATCTCCAAAGCAATACAGGGAGTAAAGTGAGAGGGGCTAGTAAGCCTGACAAAGCAAAACAAAATAATTCTTCTCCCTGTCTAGAAGCAAGGTCTAGGATTCCTGTAAAAAATACACATAGGAGTAATCTAGCTAGAAGAACTCCGGCCCTGCCAAAACAAGAGCAGGTAGAGAAAGAAAAAACAAAACAACTTCCTTCTAAATTACCAGTAAAGGTAAGATCTACCTCCGTCACCGTGACAACAGTTAAAGTAAAGAAAAATCAGCTTAGGGAGGTATGTAAACATTCTATTGAATATTTTAAGGGAATTAGTGGTGAGACATTAAAGCTTGTGGATCGTCTATCTGATGAAGAGAAAAAGATGCAGTCAGAGGTCTCTGATGATGAAGAAGACAGTACATCAAGGAACACATCCTTATCAGAAGCTACTCAAGTTTACCAGCCTTCCATTACACCGAAGTCTGCTAGAGACATGAGAACAGAGGCAGCATCTATAAAATCAAAGATTGAAAAGGCCGACAGTGAGAGGAGGAGGAGTAAGAGGACTGGTGAGAATGAAGGCAGTCAGGTTTCTGGAGCTCTCATGGCTCACCTCGTGGAGATCAAGCCTAGTTTGTAAAACTTTCAACTTGTTGATCCTAGTGCATGAACTGTTGTGATTGCCTGTGGAGTGACTTAACTGTAGTTTTCATTCTGTCATTGTCATCTGTATGTGCTGTCTTATTCTCTTTTTTCTTCCTTCAAACGAATTCTGTACTGTAGAAAGCTAGTGAAGCATGCCAAAGACATTCATGTAACTCAAAAATTGATGTAACTCAGAAATTGAAAGATGTCTTTTGTGACAGCAAATTTGTTCTATCAAAGTAGAGAAAATAGATGATAAT
Source organism: Lepidothrix coronata (assembly GCF_001604755.1). Lineage (NCBI taxonomy): Eukaryota > Metazoa > Chordata > Aves > Passeriformes > Pipridae > Lepidothrix > Lepidothrix coronata. The sequence continues at coordinate 5,339,238 of NW_016690304.1, forward strand.
CTGGCCTTGGTGGTTTTCACCAGTAATTGAACAACTTGTCTACAGTCTAACAGCTAGATTTGTCAGCATGTTTGGTTTCATTACACGACATCATGTAGTTGTACATTTGGCTTTACACAGGTGAAAATCTAAAAGCTGTGAAAAAATTTTGTTTTGTAGGTTATTAGGTCACACAACCATTCTAGTAAACAATATAAGCACCGTCAACTTAGTTAAACTAAAGCTATTATTTATAATAAACTATTATCCGGTATTGTGGTTTTCCGTGCAAAACCTTTTTAATTGAGAAATTGTAAATCACAGGTCCACAGAGTCCATGTGAACGGACAGATATAAGGATGGCAATTGTAGCTGATCACCTAGGACTTAGCTGGACAGGTAAGCTTTTCTGCTTTAATATTAAAATTAGTCTTTGCTATTGCATTTTCAGGTTGTCTTTTACCAAGGACGCAGCAAGACTGCGTCAGGCTCTCCCATATTCACAGTGAGGCCAGCTTCCCAAAATGTGCAATGCGTTGCTGGGCAAAGATACCTAATGGGAAATCATTCCTTGGTCTCACAATAAAGCAAAGAGGGGCTCACAGGGAAAATAGCTAGATGTCTTTTCTCTCAAGACGTTCCGCCGAGGAACTGAGAGGCTCTACCTGCTCAGGCTCAGGGCTGCCTCTGGAGTATCTGCTGAAACTGGGCAGCAGTTTCCCCAAAGCCCTGGTTGCAGGGACCCCTGCAGTGCCCCAGCAAGTTGATGCTTTCATCCTGACTGTGTGTACCTCTGCGTGTTGTCGGGCAGAGCTGGCCCTTCATGGGCTTAAAGCTGCAGCAGACAACTCTCAACAGTGCTGAGCTGCACAGCAAGCTCCTAGAGGAGTAACAGTCACCAAAAAAACCCCAGAGTTCATAAATTAGCAGTGATGAGACAGCCTCCAAGGAGGGTTTTTTCCACCGTGTTCAAGTGGCTTACGGAGTGTAAATGTGATAATAGCTCACATGGATGATTCAAATTCAAACTTATGTCTGTCTTAGAAAATAAAAGTGCGGGTATATAGCGCCATGTTCATTGTTATCTGTAAAGTTTGCGTCAGGTAGTTTTGTTAATATCTATGTGATCAAGAAAAGACAGTATTTATAAGCCTGACAGGATGACTGAGGGATTTGTGCATTGTTTGGTGTTTTTGTGTTTGTTTCCTTTTCTTGCTTGCTTTTTTTTGTCTTTATAGAACTGGCAAGAGAACTGAATTTTTCTGTGGATGAAATAAATCAAATCCGAGTAGAAAACCCAAATTCTCTTATTGCTCAAAGCTTCATGTTATTAAAAAAATGGGTTACCAGAGATGGGAAGAATGCTACAAGTAAGTTCAAGTAGTTAACTTTGTTGTTTATAAGTTATAGCCCTTTCATCTGTTACCAGCTTGAAGAAAACATTGTGAATGTCCTTCACAAACCACCCATGAAAAAAAGCTTTTTGTTATATTTTTACCGGAAGTCAGAAATATGTCATATTTTTTCACTATGTACACAGAAAGAAATAATTTGTTCTCCACATCCATAATTGATGGGACAAGTGATGAACTTAAATTCCAATAAAGAAAATATTTCCAATAGCAAAGAATGTGAAACATGGAAATAGACTGCCTGGGAAAGTTAGGTAGTCTCACAGTACTGTAGGTCATAGGAAAAGACTTCAACCTCCTCCTGTAAGGAGTGGTGGAGACACTGAGTCTGTGCTGATACTTTTGGGTTTATCTGTTCAGTTCACTTGAATTCCTCAAACTGAAATAGAGGGTTTGATTTTTGTCAGTGGTGTTCGTTATCATTTCTGATCCACATACTCCTACGAACAATTTGAGTCTACTTTGATCTCTTTCACTGTAAAGGTAATTTCCAGTATTACTGTGTTCTCACGAAAAGATTATTGTAAATGATTTTTCATGATGTACTGCACGAGTAGCCTTACACGCATTATTACCTACGTGACTGCCTATTCTGCTGTTCCTCACAATGGTAAAAGGATTTTTACACTTCCTTTGTGCTCCAGTAAAAGGATATTTTGTTTCGGTAGTAAGTAAATACATTCTTTAAGAACTCTCTGACCTTATTCTTTGTGTCTTTTGTGTTGTGATATAATTATACTTGGACACACTGTAGACTCTTAATAGATGTATATCTTGAATAAGTAGGCAGCTGAATGACTGCTTAGACAAATGATGGGCTTTGCTAGAACCAAAGACTTTGGGACATACCAGCAATTTGTAAGTAATGCAATCTGAATGTAACTGAGAAAAATGATTACACAGTTCTGCAATGCTGAACTTTTTTCTAACATGTTTTATTTTTTTTTTCAGCTGATGCCTTAACTTCTGTATTGACAAAAATTAATCGAATAGATATCGTGACCCTGTTGGAAGGACCAATATTTGATTATGGAAATATTTCAGGCACCAGAAGTTTTGCAGATGAAAATAACGTTTTTCATGATCCCATTGATGGTAATTGAATTCCATAGTCATATTTAGTTCAGTGACATGTCCAATAATACAGTAATGTTGTATAACCGTGACTTTAAAGAAAAATTTTAAGTTCTACAGAAACAGTTGTTTCAAGTGTGTAAAGGGGTTTTCCTCTCCTAAAGCATGCTTATGGTGTGGTATCATAGAGTCATAGACTATCCTGAGCTGGAAGGGACCCACAAGAATCACTGAGTCCAGCTTTTGGCCCTGCACAAGGCAGCCCTAAGAATCCCATCATGTGCCTGAGAGTATCATCCAAATGTTTCTTGAACTCTGGCAGGTTTGGTGCTGTGACCACTTCCCTGTTGCAGTGCCTGGCCACACTCTGGGTGAAAAACCTTTTTCTAATATTCAGCCTAAACCTCCCCTGTCACAGCTTCAAGCTATTTTCTTGGGTCGTGACACTGGTCACCAGAGAGAAGAGATCAGTGTCTGCCCCTCCTCTTCTTGTCATCAGAAAGTTGTAGACTGCAATGAGGTCTCCCCTCAGTCTCCTCTTCTCCAGGCTGAACAAACCAAGGGACCTGAGTCACTCCTGGCTTAGCTTCCCCTCTAGGCTCTTCACCATCCTCGTGGCCTTCCTTTGGATGACCTCTAGTAGCTTAATGTCTTTTGTATGGCAGTGCCCAAAACCGCCCCAGTATTCCAGGTGAGGCCGCCCCAGCGCAGAGCAGAGCAGGACAGTCCCCTCCCTTGACCGGCTGGCAAGGCTTTGCCTGATGCCCCCCAGGACAGGGTTGGCCCTTCTGGCTGCCAGGGCACTGCTGACTCATATTCAGCTTGCCATCAACCAGGACCCCTAGGTCCCTTTCCCGGCACTGCTTTCCACCATCTCATTCCCCAGTCTGTCCGTACATCCAGGGTCGCCCCATCCCAAGTGCAGAATCCGGCATTTCCTTTGTTGAACTTCACATGGTTGGTGATTGCTCAGCCCTCTTAATTTGTTGAAGTCCCTCTGCAGGGCCTCCCTGCCTTCGAGGGAGTCAACAGCTCTTCCCAATTAAGTATCATTGGCAGATTTACTTAGTACACCTTCAAGTCCTGCATCCAAGTTGCTTATGGAGACATTAGGTGGCCCATTAGTATCTCAGAAGAGTAAGTGTGGGGTCCCACAAGTGTGTGGCTGAGTAAACTTGTTCCCATCAGCCTCAGTGTCAGTTGACAAGACCAAGTTTTTCTCCTACAACAGTTGTCCTTTGAGGCTTGCCCATGTATATTTTTAATGTACTTGGTATTGCATGCTTGACAAGTTACCTGGAAATTTGTGTATTCTTTGGCTTCCTGTCTAGATAAATAGCAGTGAGAATTCTCCAAGGAAAAATGAAAAGAATAAAGAACAAGGGAAAAAATATGCTTAGTAATTGCATAGGGTAAATTAATGTGCAATATACTACCAAGCCTCTTCAAGACATGTGACCATCAGTTGTTTTATGAATTTCACTTGGACCATTTCTGCAATGGCAGTAGAAAAATAAGAAAGTGTTTTATTAGTGCATGAAAGCATATAATTTTCCATCTGCTAATGCCTAAAATTGTATAATTTTGCAAGGAAGCTGTACCAGCTTAGAACTACGCAGATTAATTTTGAGTCAGATTAAAAGGATAAATGAAGTTCTGCTTGTAAAACAAAATTTCCCTTAGAATGCTTATTATTTATCAGTATGTTGAAGATGCTAAATGTTGGGTTTTTTCTTATTTTAAATGTTAGATATCAGGCATTGGATTGTTACTTTGATTTTTCTCACATGTATTATAAGTAGCTCCTTAAATAAGATTTTCTTTTGTAAGTAACATTTCCTTTGCTTTTTGTAATTTGTTCAAGTATGTATTGGGCTTTCTCTGTATTTTAGTAAGATTTTTTTTCCTTTAGAGCATATGAGCTCAGTGTGCCTCCATTATTGAGCAGCATTGCTGGTCATTGAATCATTGCACTACAGAAATAATTTTCTGTTGACATTTTAAGAAAGTTGCTCTTGAAATGTTGCTTGCGCCTTTTAATAGTAGCATCAATGTTTTTAGGAACAAAATCGCTTCTCTGCAGTTGCTTTCTGTCTCTCCTCTTCTCTGAACCTTCCTCAAGCTTCCTTTCCTCACCAAGACCAGACCACCTTTGCCTTTCTCTCAGCTGATTCAGGAAACAAAACCCCAAATGCACCCTATTAATGCACCTCCCTTTGCAGGCAGCACAATGTCAAGTTAACCCCACAGCATGTATTTTTTTCCTTTTGTAGGTTACCCAGCCTTATTTGCCAGGATAAGAACTTAAGGTTTTGTTGTCATTTTTGTGTGTATATTTCAGTTTAATCCTTCTGTGTGTTTTTTTCATGTTTTCATCAATTTTTCTTTTCTCTTTATTTGATCAGTGTATCTGATTGTACCAATGTCACCAAGATCACCTCAATCTTCAAGATCACCAAGATCTCCTTACTCACCACAGTCCTCTCACCCGTATAACTTTACTGTACCTGAAATATTCATATAGCTCTCCCTTGTTGTGTTTTTGTTCTCTTATCCCTTTGTTAACTTCCTTATTTTAGTTTTTTATCCTGCTGTGTGGTTAGATTTACTATTTTTAGTATCCTCATTAGGATCCATTTCTGTTCTTCATTCTTTAACTATTCCATTCTTGCACTCTGTGGTTAAATGGGAGGTATATATTAGTAACATTGTATTTCTGGTATTGTGTATTTTTATGTAAAAGCATATTAAAAATGTGGACCTGTGGAAATAATACCTACTGACGAAAATGTGGCTGTCCTATGTTATGATTTACTGCTGTCTTTAAAATCTGTTTATTAAACTTCAAAATTTAAAAAACCCACCAAAACTGGGAAATAAAGATTTGCACAATATGGCTGCAAGAGATTGTTTTGTGTATAAAGGGACAACCACCCTTGTCCACATTTGATTTATTGCATGCTCGTAAGACAATCTGCTATAGCTTGAAAATGTTAAAATGGCTGCAAAAACAATTGCTGAAATCTTTAAAGACTATTAACAAAATAGTCAAAAGTACTGGCTTCACTGTACTATTCACTGGCGGTACTCATTCTTTGTTCCATCTTTTTGGGACAAAGCAACGAAATCTATCAGAACTGCACTGGTTCTTATACACCTGCACCTCCTCATGTGTTTCATACTTTACGTAACCCATGAATCATTTGGCATTTGCTTATTTGTTGCTCCATGCTTCATCCCAGTCAGTCCAAATGTGCTGTCTTCCTTAGGTTATCCCTCCATTCAAGTGGAACTGGAAACTCCCACTGGGTTGCGCTTCGTGCCGCCCACCCCTTTCCATCAGGACGATTTCTTTAGCGACACCTCTAGCCTAGAGTCACCCCTTAGAACTCCCAGTAGACTGAGTGACGTGTTAGTGACCTCCCAGGGACAAGTAGATGGTACAGCAGCAGCACCGCCAGTGGTGACTGAAGAAGACACTTCACTGGATGACAGCAAAGTCGATTTCTCAGTGCCTAGAGAAGGAATACCTAAAGATATTTCCATAGGCGAGAGCCAGTTGGAGGAAGTGGACCTTAAGGATTTTCCACGGTATCTTGGTAGTTATGGCGAGATATCAAAAGATGCTAAACAAAGGCAGAGTGAAGAGACTAGTAAAAGAGGAGTAAGGACTGAACAGCCTGAGAGAGAAAAGTCTGGTACTGATGAGGAGATGACGGCAGAAAAGTTTAAGTCTCTGTTTGAGGACATTCATCTGGAAGAAGGAGCTGAGTCTGAGGAGATGACGGAAGAGAGAGTGTGGTCAATTCTTAAAGGTGTTCAACAAGCAGAACACGAAATGTCTTCAATTACAGGTTGGCAGCCTGACTCGTCAAGTGTCTCTGAGCCACCGACGTCGGGACGCAGGATAGGTGGTAGCCTGCTGGATCGCTTGGATGATAGGTGAGCACCTTTGTGTTGGAGTGTGTGTGTAAGCCAGCTTTCCCACGCTTGTTCCTCCAGGAGCAGTGCAGAGCCTGCTGCTCTACTATTCCATGAGAATATGCATGTATATTTACATGTACATTTAAAGGAAAAAGTAATAGTTGAGGTGAATTGTCCTCAGACGTATTTGTCTTTAAAAATATTTATCAGGTTTCATTCTTGATACAGGAATTTGAGAAACATTTCGTATTATCTTTAGCAGGTAATATTACTTTTCACGTCCTTTATCTGGTGTATTTCTATTTTTAATTAATCTAAGTGATCTGTAGATGTAGCTGAAATCAAGAACATTATCTGAAACCAGGATACTACATTACTCTTATTTCTCGAGTACCTTTTTAGCAGTCACCCTTTCTATTGCATCCCTTTGCGTTCCCTCAGATAGTTGTTACTTTTTCCATAAGCTGATTTTTGAATTGTCAGTTTTATTAACACTTATTTCAAGCATATTATGTCATGCCCATTTACTAGACTGTTTTAAAAGAGATGAGTTACCAGGCATAAGAAGGTAAGAATGGTGATACCGAATCCATCTAGTACTGTACGTTGTCTCCCATCAGTGACTGCAGAGAATGCTCAGGGAAGGAGAGTGGCTGTATATCCTGTTTTCCTCCTGCACTCTCCCAAGCTCCATTTATCTTCAACATAATGACCTGCTGAGATGGGTGCTTTCTATATATTTATCCTCAGTGCATTTCTCTTGTATGAGCTTTTCCAGCCTCCCCTTGGACCTGCTTAAGCTTTCAACATTGGCAGTATGTGTTGCTATGTTCAGCCCTGCTGAATGGGTGAGGGGCCCCTGCCTGCCTTTGCTTTGAACGTGGCTCCCGTGAGCAGGAACTGAAGGAGCCAGGTCTGCAGGAGCTGTAAATCAGTACAGAGTCATTATCTGCACAGCGATCATTTGTCTGTCAGCAGTTTACATCCTTTGCATCTTTGACTCAGGATGTTTTAAGGTTCCAGGGAGCATTAGATACTCTCTTATCAAATCCAGTGGGAATTTGGCCATTGATTTCAGCAAACTGATTGTCTTTCAGGACTGTAAAGCACTTGAACTACTACTGATGAGATTCCTGTTGTTAAGCAAGTTTTGTTATTCTGCATTTTATATTGGGTTAAATTAGTAAAACAGATCACTTTGGGAATCAGGAGGACTTCCTTAAGAAGATAACAGAAGATCAGTTTCTAGCTAGATGAATTCACTTTGCTATCCTTTAAAATAGTTTTGCCAGCAAATAGCTGGCATATTTTCATATGTACAGTCATAGTGTTTAACAGAAAGTGAGCAAAAATGCAAAGGAAAAGAACACTGTACATCAGAAGTCCAGGTTAAACCTGTCCATAGTGAATCTGGGGTAAAATTTTGGTCAGTTTTCTGTCTCGTAGTTAGCCTTCCTTGCCTTGGTCTATTATTGAGAATCTGCACTGTCTAAGGATTTGTTTTCAGATACCAATATTTTTTAAAAGGCATAACTTATCTGGAGTACAGATATTGTACTTTGGGGGGAAAATGACCTATTTGGTCATTAGTGGTAATTGCATGGTAACAGATACTTTCATTACCTCTTTGGTTAGAGAGCTGGTTTAAGAATTAGTGCCTCGAGGCTTTAGCTCATGATTATGTAAGGGAACTGGTAGGTTTTGTATATTGGTTTTTTCTCTTTTTCCTACCCCCCCACCAAGTGGAAGGAGATTAACATAAAACATTTGGCCGTGTTTCCAGTGTCCACCATATTTTCATTGTTTCTGAAAGGATGCCACAGTGCAGAAGACAAGGTTATTAAATAGATTGATGTTTGCAAGTGGAATCTAAAATTTTACTTTTCTCTGTGTGAAATGTATTTGTTAAGACTGAAGGCTCAGTAAGAGGCTTGATGCTTTGCCCTTCTGCCTGTGATTTAAGCACTGAACAGCTGTCTATTCCTTTTTCTGTAGTTCGGACCAATGTCGAGATTCTGTTACCTCATACGTCAAAGGAGAAGCAGGGAAGCCAGAAACAAATGGAAGTCTATCCGAATCCACATCAGAGGCAAAAACTAAATCCTACATCCAGGAATCTTTAAATGATGTGGGAAAACACAGTGACAAAGAAGCCCTGAAAACAAAGCCCCAGATCTCAACTGGTACTGATGAGCAAACGTTATCATCAACAGGATATCAGAAATCTTTGGAAGAGACTAGCAAGCCAGCAACAGAAGGCAGCAAAACATCTGTGCCTGTCAGTGTGAAGAAGATGGGCTGGAGTACTTCTGAGGATGGCAAGCCAAGAACAAGCATCCAAGAGGAGGAGGGAGCAGTAATGTCTGAACAGAAGGTACAGTATGTCCTGCAGTAATTAACGATGTGAGGAGTCCCTGTTGCTTGACATATTGCTTGACATAATTTTTTGTAAGACTTGTAAAGTTGTTTGTGACAGGGTTAGGAGGGTTTTTTTATCCTTCTTTATGCCTTTTTTATTTATTACTGAATTGAGAAAAATGGAAGCTAGTGGAAATTTATATTTGTGTTGTGAATAGGATGAGGTGGAGTCAAGGCAGGCAGAGGAGCCAAGCAGGGCTGCATAATCCTCTGCCTGACTGGCCCTGAGCCCTGGAAGAGGTTAGAGCAGCTTCTGGGACTGCTGTTCTGTATCACTGGGGAACAGGCCCCTTTCCTGCCCTGACATACCACCTATGCAAACAGTGCCAAACAGCTCAGCTGTCCTCCATCTGTTTCCAGTAAGGTGTTGCCACTGGTTCCCACTCTTCCTGTGGCATTGAAGTTAGCAAAGAGATATAGGGACTCTTTGGGTTCTGTCCTGCTCCTTGTCCCCAACACTCCCTGCGCTTTGTTTGTTTTTTTTTTTTACTCTGTTAATTGGCAGAAAAATACTTTTGGGTTATATTTAATCTCCTCCTTATGTTTTTTTTGTTTCATGGCCTTGTTCATCCCAACTTTGAAGTCCATCCATTCTTTTTGGAATCAAAAGATGTCCAAACATGTAAAGCACTTTTCCAGGTGGCAATTCTTTCTTCTTAAAATACTGTGAGGGTCATCCCTTCCTTTCTGTCTTGCCCAACTCACACATCCTTAACTGCAGAACTCCAATTATAAGTGGCTTTCTGACAATGAAAATTTTGATAGCTTTCTCAGCTGCTTATATTTATTTCCCAGAAGCTTAAAAGTAAAGCTGATTCAAAGGATGGCTTGTAGCCCTGCAGGTGTGTGCACCTCACACCCCAGCAGTGGGAGGGTTGCCACAGAATAGACCTCAGGGCCAGCAGGGCTGGCTGAAACAGGGAATTGCAGAATTTCTTCTACATTCCTCTCTCTGCTGCGATTGTCTTTTCCTGGGCATAATACAGGAGGAGATTGTAACTTCTGGAAGCAAGGTATTTTAGTAGAATTTCTTCTACTTGCTATAGCTACTTTTTTTTTTTTATTGTAACACAATAAAAATGTTGGCTGTGGTGGGCTGCAATAAATCATTCAGGTTTAAATTAGTTCGTTTTAAACTATTCTTTTGATTATACAACCAAGAGTTCTTTTATTAGATGGTAACATAATCGGTCTCAGCAGTTATGCAGCATATGATTGTTATTATCTTGTTATTAGTTCGTGACACAGTAAGATCTTTCCTAATGTTCATTAATTACTGGAATACTTAAAAAATGTAAGAGCCTTTGCAGAAGGCAAAGGGAGTTAAAGGCAGATGGCAGAGTTCCTTAGTGTTTGTAGGCTTTGGAGACCTCAGAATGATGGTACTGCTCTCTGATTCAATGCAGCAGTAAGTGTAGATGCACACTGTAATGTGCTGAGGGTGTGCAAACGTGCTGCACTTCCCCCTCTGCATTCCCATCAGTGGGAAGATAACTTGTCATCCACTTCTGTGTGCTCTTTACTTTTGGATATCCCATCTGGATTGAGAAGAATAAGTGAGTGCTTTTCTTATGTGTGCTCTCTGCACTACTTTACTTTATTGGTAAAGGCTGATAATCTTATCTGCTAAACAACAAGTCTTTTTATAGACATGATCTTTGAATAAACTGGTATCAGAAAATAATGTCACTTCTAAATGTGGGTCTCTCACAAAGCCTGAACGGGTAAGAAACCAGGATCTGTTAGAATGACAACAAGAACTGCTTTAATATCTTGTCGATACTTTTTTCAATAATATCTTCTAATTTGAGGTCAATAGTTTAATTACTAACACAGTTAATCTCCTGGTGAGACACTTCATATGCTGTCATGAAAACAGAAAGAGAATTTCAACTGCAGTCTTTCTGCAAGGCGTTCTTCAGAAATGCTCCATCAAGAGAGAAGTACGGAAGAAACAGATTTATTTCTGTGGAAAGAAAGTGGGAACAAAATAAAAAACTGCTTCCCAAAGTAAGAGATTTTGTTCTGTGACTCACTGGGAAAGGGCTAGGAATCAATAGTCACCCACCTGCAGGAGAAGGGCTGCATCAGTGTTTTGGCACACAATTTGCAGCAGGAGATAAACCCAGACAACTGATATTGGGCTGACGCCTGGTGATGTGGATGAAACAAATCTTTGGCCTCATCCCAAGTCCACATAAATGCCCAGACATTTACAAATGCAATGGAGTGATGGTGTGGGTCATATAATTCTCTACAAATGCTCAAGCATCAAATTCCAGTGATCTTTTTAAATGAGAGAAGCACAGCACAGTTGCTCTAATATTCCAAAGAGGATGATGTCCACTGCATGGTCAAGGTGACTCTTAGTGTCAGAATTTCATCACAAATAAACCACTTAAAGCTGTTTATTAAAAATAACTCTTGCTCTAAAACCTTTGTGCCCTCTGGAAATCTTCTGCTTCTTGTTGCTTCTTCAGGATAGGATTGGATTATAATTTTTTGTATCTATATTTGATTAGTGCCAGAGGACTGCAGGAGACTTCACATGCAGACAAATGCTGTCATCCTGCCCTAAATGCTTTTTGTTATATAGTCCTTTTTCTCCTCCACCCACTTATGCCTACTCTTATTTAACACATAATTTCTGAGAAATGCTTCTTGTTTGGGATGTCTTGGGCCGGATTCAAACAGAGAAACAGAACTGCAGTTCTCAATAGCCACTATTTATGATTTTTAAATTTTTTAATCATTCAGGTTGTCATTAAGTAACCTAGAGGAAATTTTCAAATTTCTCTATTCAGGAAAAGGTTGGTTCAGACAAACATCATGGGAGAAGGGCCTCTGCCCTGAGTCCATCACACACAGAAGTATGAAGCCCTCCTTCAGGCATGTGCACACAGAGCTGCTCAGCCCCAAAGCTGAGGAGCTCCTTGGGGTTTGGAGGGGAAAGCACTGGGGCTGTCAGAGGGTGCCAGGGCAGAGTAGACCCCTCTGTGCAGCTGTGGTACCTCCTGGCACCAAGCTGACACCAGAGTCACACTGTTCCCCCTGCCCTGATCTGAGGTCTAAGAGCTCTCTTCTTAAAACATTGCAGAATGATTGTGCTTCACGCTGCAGTTTTGTTACTTAATAGAAGACAAATAGTGAACAGGAAAGCCATTTACATTTGTAATCTCCTGTGTGGAGGTGCTCCACTGAATCCTTTTGTGTGACTCTCTTCTTTTTTTTATTAGCAAATTTACTTCCCACACTTTGTGAATCCATAAAATTTGTTTGAAACAGTAATTTTTGAGGAGAAAAAAAATCAGTGAGCTATGACAAGGTTATTTAGTACACAAAATTTTTAAGAACTGCATAAGATTTAGAAACTCCGCAGGTCAGATGCATTCTAAAGACCATTTTCTAAGACTTAAGAGCTGCTGAGATATTCCATAGCTGGTATACTTATCAAGTTACAGCATGCCAAGGAGCAAAAAGACCTCCTCCCACTATATACTTTAAGAGTGAAACTGCGAGTCATTATGTACATAATAGAGACAGGGAAAACACTGTCCATGATAACCTCTGTTTTCTTCTCCTAGTCCTGATCAGCATGTTCTGTCTTGCAAATGTGCTGTTCAAATGTACTAAAACTGCGTTTATTAGGAATGTAGTGACAGTGACAGTGAGATTGAGAGTGATTCGAGCTCAGGTGAAGAGCAGAGAATTACTACAAGAGTTTATCGACGGCGGTTGATTCTGAAGGTACCTCGTGATTTGCATTCTTGGCACAGCGTTGGCATGGACCTGGGTTGAACTGCTCTGTCAGAATGTCAGTTTTGGCATACTGGAGTCCCTCTGGTAGTGTGCTTTCCACTGCCAGTGTGGATTTATAACCAAGCGCTAGGCAGCCTTTCCTTGCTTAACCCAGAGGTTTATGGTTGTCTTCTGCTGGAAAATAACTGTGCTGCATGGCATGTTGTGTCCTTCACTGACACTGCTGTGCATGGTGTTGGTCTCCTGTAGAGCAAATATGAATTGCAGACAGAAGGGTAACTTTTTTTCTCTGTTTTCTTTAAAATATTTTAAGTTACAAGTTAGACATTTTGCAGGAATGCACATGAGTGGAATATAGGAGAGTATGAGCAATGTATTTTGGTTGAAACTTGTGGTAGTAAGTGCTTAATGTGTTCTGGAAAACCTTCTCAATACAGCAAATTATCCTGATTTTAAACCTATCGAAGTTAATAAAAGTCTTTACGTTGCCTTCAGTAGGCTCTGTTTAATATATTTATTTACAGGTTGCCTTTATTTATAGCACCATATGCTTTATATACTGATAACAATGGCATAATCAAATAATTGCATGTGCCCTCATATTTTTTCTTGTTTGGTCATACAGTATGGCATTATTTGCCTGCAGCATATAGCATGAGAAGATAATTCTGCATCGGAAACCATTATGGTAATCACTCAGTAACTTACAGGATTTATTAGGCTCTTATTAGAAAACCATGTAGTCAAGCCATGAAAAAAAAAAAAAACAGCCAGGCACCTTAGTGCTATTACAGCACTACCTGAGTTTGCCTAAGCTGTAATTGTTACTTTAGGAATAATTTGTGATATTCCAATTGCACATATCTGTATCACTGTTGTTTCAATGCTTTGTGGAGGGGAGCCTGCGTACAGACACCGCACTTCTTGTGCAATGTGGGTGGCAGATAGGCTGCTCTGCACAGCTGCCAAACAGTCCAAAATACAGACACTTTCAGAAAAGGCAAGATGATGTTTCTGTCTGTCTTCATTATGAGTCTCTTCAGTATACCAGTCATGTTTCTGTTCAGGATAAGGCAGGAACTGCAAAAATGAGCTCAGTAGAAGCGAATGTTTTGTCCGATCCATCATCTCTCCAAGCAGAACCTGCTGCCTTCCATGAGGGGCCCTGGGCAGGTCAGGGTATAACCCTTCATCAGTAATTGCCCCTGCAGATAAAACATGACTGCTCAGGCTTAGGAATGTGGGGCAGGCAGCCTGTGGGTGATTACAGACCCTCCAACGCTGTAGGGGCATCTCTGGTAAAACACAAAGTGTAAATGTGCTGCAAGTTTCAAAGGCTGCATAGTTGGCCTGTAGCTGAGGTCCCCCACCCAATTTATGTCTGAACTATTTTGGTGTCTGCTGGTTTGGAGGCAGGAAATGTTGAAGTAGAAAAGGGGAAAGCGTGTGAAAGGCAGCCTTCACTTGGTTTCCAAGTACAGCCTCTGTGTTTAGAGAAAGGCACAGAAAATTGGTCTTAAATGTGGTGGTATAATTTGGGGTTGAACTTTTAACAGAGCAATGGTAAAGCAGCATATATAGTGTTGCAATCTGCAGCTAGTGCAGACGCAGTGGGGAGGGTGTGCATGGTGAGTGGAGGCGGCTGAACCCGCTCTGTTGGGAATGTGTCTGATCTCAACTGGATTGGAGCTGTACCTGTCTCTTGATTAGAAAATACATGTGATGCTTCTGTTATTTTCTGATCATTTATAGCTTCTTTTTTATCCCCCACTCTGCATCTCAAGATAAGCTTAAAACAGGACAAGAAAAAAATTGAAACCAGCAATCGTCAAGCCTTTTAGAGGAAGAGTTAGATAGTGGAAACAGCCATTTCAATGAGTATTTCAATCATGTAAAGTTCATGAAATGGTGGTATGAAATGGAAGAATCAAGCTTTAACACTGGTAGGGATCAGAACTTCAATTTCTGCACATTCCTGGGAACAGAGGTTCAGTTTGGGTGAACTGAAATCACTGTGAGAGCATGCACCCAAGCTGGGGAACAGCTCCTCAATCAGGGAAGAGGTCTCAGGATACAGTGCTCAGAGGCACTGAGCAACACTCTCAGCCTGCAGAGTAAAAATTTTAACTCTTGTATTCCTGCTGCAGGGCCCCCAGCAGTGGTTGGGAGCAGCAGGCTGTTGCCTGCCAGTGCCTGAGTGCCCGGCAATCCCAGCCCCACAGCCCCAGTGCCTCTCTTAGGCTCATACTGAATGGTGCCAGTGCACTTCCGTGGAGCAGAAGTAAGAATTAGGCTCTCCTTCTACTCCTGTGTTTTCTGACATACCTGGCTAGCCTAAGTTGTTAAGTGGCGATTCAGGGTGGGAGGCAGGGACATTTTCACTCTGACCTGACTCTCCCATCCCACAGGCAGCACCTGCCATGCACTGATGATGAAATGCTCCAGTGCTATTCTGCAGTCATGCCTGGACCATGGGGTACTTATCCTACACTGTCTTATGTTGTGGTTAGTCAGGAGCCAGCCCTAGAAACCTTTGTCGAATTTGCATTCTCTGGAATAAGAGCTGTTTTGAATATCTGAAAAACCTAGGCACAGGCTTCAGAAATGGATGCAGTGCTGTGCCCATGCTGTCAGCCCGCTCTGCCAGCTTGTCTTCAGCAGCAGTGGGGAGGGGATGAGGGTATGCTGGGAACCTCCACTGGGCAGAGCTGCATGTGGAAACTGCATTGGTTTACCCTAGCCTTTATTAAGAGGATCATAGAATGGTTTGGGTTGGAAGGGACATTAAAGATTATCCATTTCTACCCCCCTACTGTGGGCAAGTGCCACCTTCTACTAGACCAGGTTGCTTGAGCCCCATCCAGTTTGTCCTTGAACATTCCACTGATGGGGCATCCACAACTTCTCTGGGCAACCTGTTCCAGTGCCTTACCATCCTCACAGTAAAGAATTTCTTCCTAATATTAATCGCTCTTCCTGGTTTTCATTACTGCCTGCATGTTGCATTAAAAGCAACAGTCACATAGCCTGCAGGGATGAACTTTGGCAACGCCAAAACCTTGAGGATAAATTGAGTCCTGTGTAAAAAAGGCTTTGTTGTGTGCCTCCACAGGTACTGTCAGGGCTGAATTGCTTCATTACCTTTGCTTTTCTTTCCCAACTTGTTTTTCCTTTCAGTGCATTATTGCTAAAACTGTTATTTCCGTTTAACTGCTACCTTAGTTCTCTGTCCTGGCCCAAATATGGGGCTTTTCTCTCCCCCGGAGGTATTTTCCCAGCAGTCCAAGAGCTGAGTCCTGTCAAGTGTTCAGCACTCTCGAGCACATTCCCATGGGATTTAGCACTTCAGAGGGCTGAGCCTATAAAACCAGACAAGCAAGGACTGATGCCCATTTCCACATGTAATAGGATCGTATTCTAACCTCAAGGTAGTGCAGATGTTTTTGTTTTTGCTTCCTTTCCCCTCTTGCGTTCACATGGTGGATTGATGGGATGGGGCATTGCAAAAGAAATGGGTTTATGGCAGTGCAGGAATGCGAGCAATTAGCACACAAGGGAAAAATAAGAGTGCTGCCACAATGTGCATATTCAGAGCCTGATCCAAAGCTCCTTTTATTCAGTCATGGCAGAAATCAGCGTCTAATTTTTCATGCTCTTTCAGAGGTTGTTAAATCTTTCATGGATACAAATTTTTGGCAAAACTATTTAGTAAGTTTCTTGCCGAAAGGTTTATGGTAGCATGTAATGGAAAACAAAATATATTTCTAAGCAGGGGTTATTCAAATCTGCTGTAATTTAGTATCTTGTACTTTTGTTATTTCTTGCCAATTTTTATTAAAGATTTGTCCCTTTCCATGTGTTTTGCCATGAAACGCCCCATTACTGATCATGGAGGGTTTGTTTCAGCCTGCACTGGACAAGTGGCGTGGGAGCCTGAGCAGCAGTCAGTCAAAACCGCAACCAGCAGCTTCCATGGTCTTACTATTCAGAGGAAACTTATTTATGGAAAGTGAAAATGTGGCCATCCTGTAGGTGAGAAGAATTAAGAGGTCTGTGTAAGGCAAATGAGAAGCGTTTCTTTTTTTGTGTTCAGCTGGGCACAGCCTCTCCACTGCAGTCCCTGTCTGTCTAGGAGAGCAGCAGATTTGCTCTGCTCTGTAGCTTCCCTCACTTTGTCTTGCCCCAGGAGAGTTGGAGCTGCCAGCCTCAGTAAAATAACACAGGGGTAAATTAAACCACTCACTACAAGTGCTGTTATGAGGTCTGTTCATCCTGTTGTCCTTCATGCAACGAGCAACAAACCTCTGAGGCAGCTCCCAGTAGTGGGCTGTACTCTGTCCCATTTGCGGCACCATTTCCTCTCAGGTCTCCCTGGCTTGCAAGTTGGTTTGTTGGGCTTTTTTTCCTTTCCTCCCCCTCCTATGGCTTTAGCAATACGTCTGCAAACAAGCAAGTACAGACTCAGCACGGGTGCAGGCGGAGAGTCGTGGCATCTGATTAACAAGGTCTCCCTGAGCAGGCAGAACTCACTAATGAAAATGACCTTAATGAAAGATGTTTGTTTCTCCTGCCACTGCCACAGAGGCTTGAGACCCCAAGGAGACTGAGGCGCAGCTGCTGTTTATGCATTACAAGAATGTGATCTCGAGACTGAGGGGATTATGTCCTGATGGTGGCTTAGGCCAGTAGGGGAAGAGGTCTGAGGGCTCTGTACAGCTCCTGTTCCCATTACGGCATTGCCTCTGGTCTTTGGCAAAATTAAATATTTAGGATATTTCCATCTTGCTTATTTCTGCCTGCTTTTAAATTCCTTTTTATCCGTCGGGGTAAGACACATCCAGCCGCACCTTTTTTCTCCACTGTTGCAACAACGCTATATGTATAGGAGGAATAAAAGGGACTATTATCCCTCTAGTAACAAAACAAACATGAAAGAAAACCAGAGCTCTGACAAATCTGCAGTGAACTTTGGCACAACACTGCAGTATGGACTGTATAACTCCATTTATCTGGAGGTCCCTGGTAACACCCATAATCTGCAAATAAATGTTAAGAAAATCAGTGGAGCTGATCAGTGGAGTGGACTTTGAGGAAACTGCTCTTTGCTTCTCCTGCCCTGGAGAGCAGCAAAGAGAGGATACCAGCTGGTTTTGGCAGGACTACACTCCAGCGAGCAGGGTGACATTAAAGCACTCTGCTTTGCAAAGCTTCCTGGCATGTTCTGGGGCTGAGGCTTGCAGACTGCAGCCTTTGTATGCTTTAGTCCCAGGGATATAACTGGGCTTCCAGTAATCGCGGTATTAAGTTTTCTCCCTGCCTTTCTAAAGCTTTTGGTACTGTGACAGTGCTTTTGACTGATGAAGGGTAAAATGAAGCCCACATAAGTATGATGGAGCAGAAAGAATTTTATTCTTTAGCTGTGACGCAGATGCACCAGCTTTGTGTTTAAAAACAGCTTTTGTTGACAAGGTCATCTAATGTGCCATTCTAACCCAAAGCTGGTTTGAGTAAAGAGTAAAACTGCCGGTGGGTAAGGGTTTTTTTTTCCTAGCAAACATCCGTCTTTATAACTGCATAGGATTAGAAACGTCAGTAAATCAGATCTACCTCCTGCCAATTGTGAGCCCTCCTGCTATTTGTTTAACTACCCACCAGCAAGAGAATTGTGAAAGCTGGATTTCATGCGTGCTGACTGCTGAGTATTTACAGCATTTATCATTAAACTGTGCTTAAAGGAGCATGTAGCTAATTAAAAAACAAGATTCACCACACCTTTAAAACTGCATTTTGTTTCAAGAGACATTTTTCAGTGCATCGATACACTTCTCATTTTAAAGCTGAATGCAGAAATTCTGTCTGTTTTAAGGGATAACCTTGCTCCTAGCTGCAATTAGGAGTCAAAAGAACCAGTACACACAAGTGATATTGGTGTGTTAAGTAGTCTGGTGACCTTGCTGCTGGCCATGTTGTTTTATTTCTGATTTTCATGGGTTTTATTGTAGTGGCTTTGGAGATCCTGTTCATGAGAGGGAACCTTTCCATACCTCTGTGCTCCATGGGATGTCTGGGCCAGGGTTCTCTTCTGCTCCTTAGGGCACTGTGTGGGATCGCACCGGGGAGTCTCTGAACCCATGTGTGGGAGGCCAGGAAAGAAACTGTGCAGATAGTTCCCCATCTGCTATGCATCTGATTAAAGTATTAAGTCTCCGGAAATCAGTATTTCCCCCTCCCATGTCTTTGTGAATAGGAAGCCCCACAGGTTTCGGTTCCCAAAACCTTTACCCAAGCCTCAGCAGCAGTCCCGGTCCTGTCCTGGTTTCTGCTGTTTCTCTTGTGAGAAAGGAAGCAGCGGCTGCGGCTCCGGGCCTTGCTCACCGCGGGGGCCGCCCCTCACTTCCCTCCTCCTGCCATTGCCTGGCCGCGGGGCTGAGCCAGGTGTGTAATTTCTCCTTCCTGTGACCCCTCACCCCAGTCCTTCTGGGGAACAAGTTGTCCAGGCTCCTTCTGAAGGCTTCAGTAGCCGTTTGTTCTGCCGTGCTTTTGTAGGGATGCCACCATTCCCAAGCCTGGGGACCTCAGCTATGTCCCTTCAGCCCCAGGTGCAGGACCTCATCCTTATGTCCCTATGACTCCATAGGGAGTCCACCTGGCTGTGGTGCCTGCCCTTCTGGGGGTGATGCTTCCTGAAGCACCTGCATTCAACAAGTTTTGCAGTTTATAGCCTGTGAAAAGCCTGGGGAAAAAGATGTGAAAAATGTCTGGAATTCTTTCATTGCTTAATTATCAAGTGATGACTTCAATGCAGCTTTCAATGTGAAGAAAGCAGAAAGTCTGCACTTGTGAAGAACGACAAATGCTGGCCAGGGGCTCAGCTCTGGAATACTCCCCTCTGGCTCCCGCCTGCTGCCTTCCCCCCAAAGCAAGGGAATTGGAAAAGCTTGGCTGTAGAAAAGACCACAAATGGCTCTTAATCAAAAGGAATGGCTTATTTTGCTTAGAGCTTAGAAATAGCATACAGTCCTAACGTTACAATGTTCATATTGAAAAAACCGTGTTTGTAGGGAAAACGGTTTTAAAAAAATAAACATGGCATCACTGTGTTTGTTTGTTACAGAGCAGTGTCAGGAGCTTATGTAGACAACCATGTAGTGTATAGACCACAGCAAATAGGAATTATATTTGCCCTGTTCTGTTTAGTAGGTGGAAGCATTAGGACAGATTGATGTTGAGCTATAATAATCTAATTTTAAATATTATTTTTTAAATATTTATATAACGTGTTTTATACAATGTTTCTTTCTTCTTCTTTCCTCTAGTTGTAATTTTTTCCATAGTGGGTTGAGGGGAGAAGAAAAGTTTTAAGGATTTTGTTTGTTTGTTTTTTGTTTAAATGGCTATTCATTTGCAAGTGGAAATTTTTCATATGTAGGACAGCTATATTATCATTATGTTTGCTTTATTTATATGAAAGATACAAGCACAGTCAATGGATATTTTTGAAGCATCAAAAGCAGTGCTTGCTTCAGCACCCAGGTTTGGAAACATGATTTTATGAGGTAATGTTAGCAAAGTTCTTCTGGAACATAAGTTCACAACTGCCAGCTAGCCTTAGACTCTAAAGTAATGTCATTTATTTATGATTTGAGCTATAATTCTTGTGGTGGACTTGAGTCATTAGCATAGCAGTTAGGAAGCTGCTTTTACATTTATTTACACTGGTCCTATAAATTGCTGACACTATAAGAAGCGATGGCTGGAGTGCTGCCGACCTCAGTAAGTCATGGACTGGGCTATAGGTCCAGGCAGGTGTTACCATGGTGGGCAAAGTGTCACGTAAGATACCTTTCTCCATTTTGTAAACGCTGAGAAGTCTTGTCTTCTGTGTGTGTGTTTCAGACTTCATGTTTAGCAAGCTACAGGCAGAGCTGTCTTTTTAAATCCCAGATTTCCCCCCATGTTAGACCATGTTACTGTGTGTGCCGGGCGCTGAGAAGCTGTGAAAAGCTAATGGATTTCTGATTAGAGATTATGTCATTATGAATTTGTGCCTCCATCTCACAGGTCTCAGACTGACCACCAGATTTTGTTGCACAGACAGCTTCATGCCATGCACTAGTTAATAAGAGCAATGTGCTAGAAGCTCACTACTGGCTTTAGGGACACATTCTGTAGAATAAACTCACAGGTATCGGCATGCTAAATGAACGAGGCTTTCATACAATTTGTGTGACATAAAGCAAACCGTTATATAAAGTTGAAGCTAGCATGTGCTTGTTGCTTGGATTGGTGTGGAAATATGTGTGGGTTTGACAGAATATAGGCTCTATTGCTAATCTTATAACACGTTCTTTAGGGTGAGGAGGCAAAAAACATTCCCGGTGAATCTGTAACAGAGGAACAGTTTACCGACGAAGAAGGCAACGTCATCACGAGAAAAGTAATCATGAAATACATCACTGCTCTGAGTCTTTGCATTCAAGTAACTTCTTTTTAACATACTTTCTCCCTTTAGAATCTAGGAAAAAAAAAAATCGATATTTTTCATGTATTGCTTTCCACAGATCACCCGGAAGGTAGTAAGACGCTTTGTTATCCCCCATGAGAGAAAAGTTGGTGAAATGGTAATGGAACGGGGACAACCAGGAAATAACAGTAGACACAGAGGGTTGTGTTGACTGCTAGAAAGTGCTGCTAAAGGGCTGGAGGTTTGCATTTAACAAGAAGCCTTGGCAAAGTGCGGTGCTTGCGGTTATTGGCAAGTTGTGTGTGTGGGTGACGGGGCAGGGGTGTCTCTCTGTGCTGTGTGTGGGCAGGGGCAGCATCCAGGGGGCCCAGATAAATTCTGTTGGCACAGAGCATTAAGGTCTGTCTCTGTAAAACAGGCAGCAGGCTTAGGCCATAGGTTTTGGGCCTGTTTTGTGCCATTAAGATGAGCCATATCTGTGTGTTTGGTTAAGCCCTTGCAGAATTTGTGCTGTAGGTGTGTTGTGTTGCTTTTCCACCAGCCCAAAGGAATGAGCTGCAGTCTGATCCCCACTGGCCTCTCACTCACCTGTGTAATACCCTTGTGCTAGTGACTGAGGGTTTGCAGGATTCAGGGGAACAAGCACATACCCAAGCAATGGTATCCTCTACAAGCAAGCACCAATACAGGATTTTGTCCCTGGTGATTAAAACTGGAAGCCGTTCTGCAGGGCTGGATTATGCCCAGCTTCACCACCCTGAAAAAGAAGGGACAGTGGGAAGGACAGGGCTGCTGTGCACCAGCACACCCCAGCTCTTCTTGCAGAGGGCTCCAAGGCTATGGGCAGAGTGGGCAGGCTGTGCCTCAGCTGTCCTCTGTCTCAAGGAGCCTCGGGGGAATGGGCATCACCTCTGGAAACAAACGGCTTCAGAGGAGCTCGTGCCTTCTTCCCCAGCACATGGCCCTGGGAGGTCTTTGCTTCAGTAAAACTGTCCTTGGAGTTAATGAAATTCTTGTCTGAGTGAAAACAGATTCAGAAAGGAAGATAACAAACACTCTTTATGTACTGGTAGTAAAAAGAAAGAAAAAAAAAAAAGCAGGGGACACACACGTCACAGAAATAAAAGAATTGAAACAAACATATTTCCATTCCCACTTTCATAGTCGTTTATCAGGGGAAAAAAAATTCCTGCCCAGCAAGGGGGAAACATTTTCAATTTGCTGCACCAGATTAGATTAGTTGGAAACTACAAATAGTAACAAATACATCAATGCAGATCACCTGAGGGGTAAATTCTGCCGATAGCCACACGCAAGCAGATGCCTTTCTCTGATGTGAGTGAGGCTTGTGATTACTGGAGTATTTATTTTTAGATGATTATTGAGCTACTTTTAACGAGCAAAGATGAACTTTATTTTGGGGTTTGATGTTTTAAAGACACTGAAACCTGCACTGCTTGTCACTGTTACTGGTTTTACTTCTGTGCTGCTTCAGTGGCGGTTTTTGCTGGCTTTCTTCCTCCTCCTTTTATTCCATTACTAACCTGCTTACTTTAAAGCACAGACGTTGTGAAACATCATAACATCAGCCACAGCCTATGCTATCAGAAATGTTCACCAATCCAGCTGAGCTGGGAGGCCAATTGGGAAAGGAGATTTTCCCTTGACAGTGGCACTGGATCCCACTGTAGGTGGTGGCAGGGGCTCTGCCGAGGACTGCCAGCCAGGCACTCCAGCGCAGGGGTCATGCTGAAATTGTAGACCTATGTTTCCTGCTTGAAGATGATATTTCAGACCTGTGCTTTTGCAGCTCAGCAGAGTGGATAAATAGATTGTGTGTGTCTTTGAAATGAAGTGTTAATGTGATTTAACTGCTTTTTACTTATCCTGTTACAGCAAAATGTGAAGCCTGTTTTGGAAGCAGATTTATAGTTACGAGTACTCTCTGCAGACTGTGCTAATGTTTATACTTTTCCTTCAAAGCAGGGGGAAGCTTATAAGGTTAAGACAAAGAAAGAAGTCAGACACGTGGAGAAGAAAAGTTACTCATGAAAGCTGAAAGCCGACCATGGAACGGTCAGTGTGATCCATTTTCTTCCATTGCTGAAGGCTTTTGTCAGCACGGCGCTGTGCAGCACAGGGAGTAGCACCTGGGCTGCACAATGGCTTGACTCTGCTACCCTGACATTGCTTTCCAGCTGCAAAGCTCAATAGCTTGCCCTTGATCTTGTAAGCAGAAAATGACCTTGTGTTCACATATAGAAACTGAGCTTTACTTCTTGGAACATAAAGCGATATTGAGGCATGTGCAAGATTTCTGAGAGTTTTACAATGTCTAGTGTTTGTAATCCTTTCTACACCATTTTCTACCCCTAAAAATTAACTCGAACACAAATAGTAAAGGAGCTGCACACAAGTAAATCTGCTGGGAGTGAAAGGCTTCTTCCACTGTCAGGCGTGTGATCTGAGGGCAGTTATGCAAGTCAAAGTCCTTGTAAGTGAAGTGTCTCAATATTTGCCAACAAATAATCCCTACCAACTGTTTCTTGTGAATTTTATTGATCCAGCCTTAATGATTGTAGCAAACCACCAGCTGATGGTATAAGGGCTTTCCAAGCTGAAACTAAATGCACAGGCTAAGACACCCTTGCCAGAGGTGACAGAGCACCCTGAAGCCAGAGGCTGCCTTGTCTCGATGACAAAGCTACAGTCACACAGAAACATGCCTGTAAATACAGGAGGAGCCTGTCTGTGTCTGTCAGTGCTGGTCAGTCAGTCATGGCTCCAGGTTTACCATGTTCATGTCTTTTTTTCTACTCAGCACTTCTCTTAGCTTTGTTGGGTTTCAGGAACTGGGCAGAGGAAGAGTTTATGAAGTGCAAGTCTATGTGTTATCCTTTTCTTGTACATCTGGTATGGGATTGACTGTAGGATTTAAGAACAGGATAAACAGGACCTGGAAAACATACCAGATAGTGATGTGGAGGAAAAGGACAGAAGCAGAGTCTCTCCTGAGTCACCAGTCCCTTCTGACTGCTGCAATGTAAGGTAGCCCCTAAAGCCACCTGTGTGTGTGAATAGTGCCATTTGAGATGAGCAGCTCTCAGTGTGTGGGATCTAGCTGAGGGATTTATGGGATCAAGCCCCAAGGAGCAAGCTTTGTGAGGTGACTGGCATGCTTTCAGCATCTGGTAAGCACCTACTGCATCCACTTAGCACAACTGCTGAATTCCTGCTTTTATTGAGAGCCCTCCCATGTGTGCTAATAGAGTAATACAGCTTCACCTGCCTTGCTGCTCAAAATACTCATAAAATATTTAATGTTTTGAAAAGGGAGGTGATTCTTTTGAAACATCTTTCTCGTTCGTGGAGTTTAGGGATACAGGAGGAGAGCAAGACAAAGGGACGGCATTGCTTGTATGAAATTGTGTCCGACACTGGCTTCCATGTTGTTCCATGATCAATCTGCAGGGGCAGACCAGCAGAAATGTGTAAACTCAAAAGCACTGAAGGCAAGATGGGGCATTGAACCCCGTAAGCAGTATAGCTAAAGAGCCTGCCAGCATACAAGCTTAGTGCAGCACACACTGAGGATAAGGGAGAAGCATTTCATTTTGAAATGAAATGACATAAATAAGGCAGTCCTTGCCTAATGTATGAAATGGAGTCTGACCTTCGGGAAGCCAGACTGAGTTCCTCAAAACCAGATTTGCTCCCGTAACCACTGATGCATTTCTCCTGTGATTTCCAGTAGGCATCTCTTCCGTGCTAGAGCCCCTACCAGAGAGTCTGCCTTAGATAATGAACCTTTGCTCAGGGGGGAACTTTGTCCTGTAAGATGAATCTCTGTACTCCAAACTTTGATATGATAAGCATGACCAAATGTGCGTTAAGTAATTGTGACCCCATTCAAGAGTCCATTGAAAACATTTTATTTGGATGCAGAAGTGGAAGTATTTGCACAGGCAGGGGATTCTAATAGAAAACCAGTTTGTTTTGTAATCACAAAAGGCAAAAAAAATCCTGTTGGGGAGGCAGAGGTGGTTCTTTTCCTTTGAGTGTTTGAAAAATAAAGACAACGTTAGCTAGATTTTGCTGTGAAAATGTCTTTATCACCATTGCAAATAAACCCATTGTGAAACATAGGCTAAAAGGAAAAGCCAAGAAGTCTTGCGTGCAATTCCTCAGGACAGCACTGTGTGAGCTGGCATGACTGCTGCGATGGGAGCTTTTAGCAGCAGGACAGATTTATGACAACTGTAGATGTGGACAAGGACAGATTGCTTTAGCGTAGAAGGAGAGCGTAGCACTCCTGGGGAATGCGTGTGGACCTGTGACCTGATTAGTAAAGCGGCATGTCCGTGCCAGCCTGGATCCTGCAGGCACTGCGCAAGCCGCGCTCCCGAGCAGGCTGCCCTGTGCCCAGGTGCTGGGGAGCCGCAGGTCTCCCAGCTCCTGGTGTGTTTGTGTTTCTGGTTCCTGCCCTCCTTGCTGCAAGACATTGCTGTTGTACAACAGATGTAACAAACTCACTTTCCTCGCGTGCATGGCTCTGGATGGGCGAGAGCAGGAGCTGGACCCCATCTCCTCGGAGCCAGGCGGGAGATGAATGGGGCTGCCCCTCTTCCTTGCTTTGTCCTTCACCATGCCTCCTGAAGGCTGGACTCAGCATTCCTGGCTCTGCCAGTCATGTTCCCGAGAAACTGGCAGAGGTGGGTGTGCAAGGAGAGCGGGTTCTCCATCACTGTTGGGGGTGCTTGCACACAATGAAGAAAAACGTGCTGTGGAAGCAGCAGCTCTCTTGTTCTGGAGACGATGCCGTTTCTTCCACAATAAAAATACCTATTCCTTGTCATCATCGGATCTGACGGGCTGGTGCTGTGTCTGGGGTGATGAAATGCAGCGTGTTACAAAGGTACTTGTAACTCAGTTTACGAGCAGTGTGGACATCTGCAGCTGCATTTTCCCCTCATGCTGGGAGCTCAACTAATGTCATTACCTACCTGGAAAGTGTGTGATTTATCCTGCTGCAGAATTCCGTCATGCCAATTGCAGCTTTTCTGTTTAGTCAGGGAAAGGCACGAAATTGATTCTAACGAGAGATTCTGAAATGATTTCTGCTCTCTTTTCTTTCCATAGGACTGTGTGCTTTTACTGCCAGTATTCTAGAGGGACAGTCACGGAAGAAAAATCAACAGGAATTAAACATTCACCTATAAAAGTGTGCGTGTGTTTGCTGCTTCCCCACATTAACCGCATGGTTTTTATGCAAAAAGAAAAAAACAAACAAACAAAAAAACCCCAAACAAACAAAAAAAAATTAATTTAGCATGAGCCAATTTACAGAGCATGGAAATTCACGTTCATTCACAGGATTGGAGGGTGCGCAGTTACCAATGCAGTGTATATACAAGATGCCATGCTGTTAACAGCTTCTTTCAAGCAGTTTGATGTCATCTCAAAAGAAATAAATTCCTGTGGCCAGAGAGGATGTGCGAAGACAAAATTGTTAAACCATGGAAAGACACTAAAATTACTAAAATCCACAACAGCTCGCCTTATTTTTCTTGGACCCAAACTGTCAGGGTATAAAACACTATTTGTTTCTTTTTTAAACATCAATAGTTTTGCTGTAAATAAATAACACTGTATAAATTCTAACAAAATAGAATAAATGTTGATAAGGCACTGCCTTTTCGATCACAAACAGAATATTGCAAATGCATTGAGCAGGCTAGGTGTCTCAAATAGCTGCACCTACAGGGATATTCTGGGTGTATCTTCACAGATTCTTGTATATTAGCAATTATAATGTTTGTATATGCAAAAATGCTAGCTTGATTTTAAAAAAATCTTTAAAATCTGCTGCAAATTTAAATGATTCCCAAAATGAGGAATTCTGTAGTTCTGTGAAAATTTTTCTTCAGAGTACTAATATTTTGATGCATGTGTTTCACCTTATTTTGATTAAATCTTTTCCAGTTTTGCAAACACTATACCGCAACATGAAAAATAAGATTTTATCTGTAAACACAAAGCCCTTCATCTAATATTTGTTGCTGTTGCCAATTTTTCAATGAAATGACCTAAGACCCATAACATATACAGTAGTTGCATTATGGGGAGGGGGGTGCTATCTGTTCTCGCTTTATAACGGGGGTAATGCTTGCAGCTTTAGAAGTGGGTTGGTGCTCCAAGGAGCACAAGTTTGGGATATTTTTAAATGAACTGAAGAGAAATTATTAGCTAATAGACTGGCAGCACGCTGTAAAATTATTACTGTATTGTGTACTGGCTATAAGATGTAGAATCTTTCAGTAAGCCAATCATCTGTAATCATCCTAGCAGTGTAATATTAGGTTGTTAAGGCTGCTGTGTTTTAAAGGGCATTTTTATTTGGGTTTTGGTGAAATACTTTAATTTGTTGATTATATTCATATGGAAACAGCATTCATTGATAATAGCTCTAATTACATATGTATGAAAACAACAAACACTGGATGATCTAGTTGATTATTTAAGCATAAAATAAATTGTGTTAAAACTCTTGGATAATGTGTATTTGGCAGTGTTCTTGTACTCTACAGACGTGAGGCTTCATGGGGCCAGCTGTTAACCACCCCTGGCTCTCAGCTTCTTTTCCTCTCTGTTTCTTTTGTCTGCTCCACCTCCTTGTCTTCCAAGTGTGCCAGGCTTGGCAGGGTGTCCCCAGGTCAGGGGAACGGGAGAAAAACACAGCAGCCAGCAGCACATGCCCAGCAAAGTGCTGAACCCACCTCCCTAGGACGGAAAAGACGTGGGGAAAGGGCCTATGCAAGCCTCTTCTCCAACACGTGTGAGCTCTGGACCTCCTGGAATTTCTTTTGCCCCATTGAGAACCACTACCAAAGGCAGTTTTCTCCCCAGAGCATGTCAGTCAGACCAATAACCAACCCACTGCCCATGATGTCATTAAAGTGTACATCCCCTGTACACTTCCTGTGTATTATCAGTGATGGACCACTATATAAAAAAATGTGGCCAAAACAAAGGTCTGTAGGCAGCATCAGTACACTCACTGCTCTGGACTGCATGCTTCTCAAGTAAATACAGTTTATTACTCAGGAATCAGTTTAACCTGGCTTTTCAGGCAACATGGAGGTGAGGTATTTCACCCCATCTTGGCACCTGAGGAAGCACCGATGCTACAGATCCACCTCAGTCTGCTTGTTATCTTCTGATCCCGCAGGAACCGGTCCTCACCTGGGGTCAGTCAGCAAAGCTCTCCTGGCTGTGGTGAGGAGCACTTGACTTCAGGAGAATGTAACAGGTTGGTTTGTCAGTATTTCTGAGTTATTAGAGCCACCAGCTTTTGAAGCAGTGACAGTAAATGAAGTGGTTTCCAGCGTTTGAGCACCCAGTCTGTGTTGCAATGCGTGTTTTACCTAGGTCAGGATACTGCTGGTACAATGTTGATGGTTCAGGTCCTTACACCACGGTTTGGAGGACAAATGCCACTTTACACCATTGGAGAACAAACCCACCTTATTGCAGTTCACAGTCCAACAGCAGTCATTGTCCTCCTGGAGACCTCACCATCCAGATGCCTCCCTCCCGCTCGCGAGTATCCAGATCGGCTGAATGAAAAAGAATGTTTTCAGTAACTGCTGAGCAGATGTTTGTATTTAATATTATATAGTGATTGTTCAGCTGAAAGCAAAGGCTGTGGTGATAATCAGCAGGAAGGCAGGAGCAGCACTGTAGAAGAGCCTTGCTTCATCTTTAGCAGCATCCAAAAGGCGTTTCATTTGACTCATCTTTCTCCTCTGCCTGGTCCCCTTTTGGTGCCTGATGCTCATGCAGAAAAAAGCTGTGATGGTACCTGGAATGGCAGCTCTGGGAGGCAGAACTGCTCTTTATGGAGACAGAAAAGTGGGGTTGCCTGTGCACGTAGCAGAGGTGTAGGTCAGTCTCGACAGGTCTCCTGCCGCTAGCAGTGATTTATGTGGCAGCTTCAAGCTCGGGGAGTTGGTCTTGACTGTGACAGCACATGTGAGGAGCTGCTGGCTCACCCTGGGGCTCCCAAGGATGTTTTTGCAGCAAGGCCCAGTCATGGGGAGCACTTGGTGCCTGAACAGGCTGCATGACCATGGCAGATGCCTCTTGGGCCACTGAGGCCAGCTCTGTACATGCCCAGCAGGGCAGCCCCCACCACTGGCAGGTCCCAGACCCCAGCTCCTGCTGCACAGGCTGGCAATGTCACAGCTTGCTTCCCGTGAACCTTTGATACGAAGAGACAACAAAGAATCGGAACTCTGTAGCTAAATTTGCAGAGTTTAAAATTTCACGTTAAATGCTGCACAAACAGGATTTTCTGGGTGTTGGTTTGTTTTGCACTGAGTGTATTGATTCCATCAGTAGCTCAGGATATTTGGGAAAAACAAGGTTGAAGCATAAATGGTCATTTGAGAAGAAAAACAGGAATCTTGCCAGAACTAGCAAACAGCACAGACAGCCCTGGAGTGAGGGCCCTACCTAAATGTGCACTTTTTTTTTTCCATGTTTTCTCCAGTGAGAACATTCCCCTTAGAGGCAAAATTGTAAGTCATGGGACTCTGATTGCATCTATTAAAATAAACTCAATTGCTAAATACGGCGTTCTTTTCATCCTTTGATATTTGATTTAGCAGTGCCTAATAATGCTGCGGAGTATCCTACCATACTTTTCCCATTTCTGAGAGAATATCAATTACATTTTATTTGTGGCCAGTAATAGTTTTAATGTCAAAAATTCTAAGAGCTCCCGTAGTGCAGAGCTGACATTAGTGGAATAAATGGCAGTCGCTTGCAGGATTGCAGCACCCTGCTAATTAATGCTAATTTCCTGGGGGGTTGTTTAACACAGGCTTTGTCTGTACCACGCACTGTGCAGGAAATCAAGAAGTGCTCTACCAGGGGCTGCTGCAGCCTGGCATGCCACACTCCCCAAAACCTCTCCATGCCCTGTAGGGAAGGAGTTTATAATTGAGGCTTCTTTGGGTAGGATCAAGTCAGTAAGATTTGATGAAACTCATTGAAGTCCATCAGTGGCAATTTTTATCAAATTTTTATGCAAACTCAGCACCAGCAGCTTGGCCTGGACGACAACATCTGTGGCTGCCCCAGCCCCTGGGAAGCTGTGCCAGCTCTCCTGCCCCTGCCAGCTCTCTCCCAGGGAGAGGGAGCGAGCCAGAGGGCTGGGAGTTGCCCTGGCTGAGGCTGGTGCAGGGATGCTGGGCAGCGTATTGGCAAGGGGCTTGGGTTTTGTCCCAACTGCTTGCATGATGTATGAAAAAGCTTCTGCTGACCCAATGCATCCTTGGCCTTGGGATCATGTGCAGGGATTGCCAAGGGACAGGAGGAAGGGGTGAATGCAAACAGAACCTCTGTTTTTGGGGAAGATCCTACCAAACTGGGGCTGGAGGAGGAGCTGCTCCTGGCTCAGCTCCCCTCTAAACCCCTGAGTGAGCAAGGGAGGGAAAACATGGTCATAGCGTGGAAGAAAATATTCTTGCTTGGTCGAAAGCACAGTGGTTTTCTGATAAAGATGTGGACCCTTTAGATCCAGCCTGCTACAAAATGCTTGGCATAAAAAATTGTCCATAACTGGCAGAGGAAAAGGTTAGTGAAGGACAGAAAAATGAGCTGCTCAAGAAAAATCTATGTACATGCCACATTTTTCATAACTGCTGATGCTAAAAACAGTATGCAAATTGTGCATGGCTTTATTTATTTGACTCTAAGTCCTGGAGGGAGGCGAAGATTTATTATAAAAGTTTTGTTGGTACTTTTCCCATCATGCTAATATTCAATTATTGAGAGCTATTTGGGCTATAAAACAGTAAAGTACAGCAATGCCCTGTTTACCAACATACTTGGAAGGTTTCCGGAGGCTGGATATTGTTATGGCACGGCCCAACAGAAGCAAACTAGCATGAACTCTGAAAAAAATTTCCTGAGAAAACAAGGATACAAAAGCAAAGCCCCAGAGCTGAAGATGGTTGGCTACTGGTTGGATACTGCACGGCACATTTTCCTAGTCAGGTACTCTATCCTACAAAGAGACTTCTTTTCTAAAACAGATTCCTGATTAAATAATTGTTGATCATAAAAAGAAAGCAGCATTACGTTATTTTTATCTGAATTGCTTGTTAGAAAACATGTTTTAACTTGCATCAATAGATGCCTCAATCCACAATATTAATGATATGAGTTTTTTTCTGCTCATACAAATATCTTTCAAATCAAGGTTTCTCCCCTTCCACAACCCTTCCATAATGGTAAAATCTCCATATATGCACTCCATTTCCCCCTTTAAATATTCCCTTGTATACAGGTCACATTCTTTTTAATGCTGCTTCGGTTTATTTTCCTAGCAGTATTTGTCATTAATTGCATTTTAATACAACTTTGTCTTTTCTTTCTTCCCCTGCCCATTTCAGTCAGGTACTCTGAGTACTGTGCAGATTTTTTTTTTCCTGTGGTTAATTAGCTTCAGTTGGCCTTTTCCTCTTCAGTCTATAAATACTGAATATTTTAATAAAATTGTATTCTTATAGAAGGTCTTCCAGATGATTAATGGACCTTCGGAATTGTATTAAGGAATTAAATCTCTGAACATACCTCTTCTAACTCCTCACACCTAGAAATTTACTTTATACAATATTTTGACTACTGATTTCAGTTTATGAAACACTGTTTCTAATTGCCCATTACCTCTTATAATGATAGTTTGGATGAATAAATCTCTGCCTTTTTATTTCTTCTTCTTGATATGATTGTCTGCTCTGCTACTGTAACGATGCTGGTGACATTTTCAGATTCTTTATTTCAACCAAGCCTTACCCTCCTATAGTTTTGCATTTGCTTTTTGTACAATAAAAAGATATTGAGGCAAGGAGGGAGGGGACCTCGTCCTGCAGGTGCTGTGGTGGTGACAGAGTGGTTGTTGTGGCTTTTCACGGAATCACAAAATGGCTTGGGTTGGAAGGGACCTTTAAAGGTCATCTAGTCCAACCCCCCACTACCTGCAGTGGGGACCAGGGCCCCACAGCAGTGTCTGAGCTGCCCTGTCTGTGGGCCAGCCTCTGCTGTGCACCCTGTCTTTAAAAGGGGGTTTTGCTAATTGTGCTTATACCACATAGTTATCCTTTTTAATTGCTTTGGTAAACATCTTACAGATGTGAAAAACATGTGATTTTTATTTTTATTTTTTGGGTGGGGGGTGCTAGTTAGGAGAAAATTTTCTCTCCCTGTTTAATCTATTAATTTGGAATAGTTGGCTGTAATTGTAATTAAATATACTGGTGCTATTTTTTAAATGACTGAATTGCTGTTATGACAAGAATGATGCCATCTCAGATCTAAACATCCAGGGCCTTGAGTTTTCCTCCCACTCTTCCACTGACTCAGTCTTTGTCATTGGGCAAGTACCTCAGCTTGCTGCCTCCCTTTTTTGCCTTCCAGGGCTATTGTGCGAATTAATTAGATAATGTTTCAGCGTGGCTTTGAACTAGAGAGAGCTACAGGACTGCCAAGTTATAATTTACTGTTATGAAAGTCAGCATGCTGGCTGGGAGCGGGACCTCTGATGCCAGCCTAGCAGAGAGGGACGGCGAGGCAGCCTGAGGAAAGCTCCCCTCTTGCCGTAAGATCCCTTGTCTCTATATCCACTCTCTGCACCACTCTAGAAAAAGCTCTGCTGAAGGCAGCACCAGCAGCTGCCTGGTGTGATCCCAGGGACGTAGCCCTTGGCGGAGCCAATCCGGCCTGGTTGCTGGATTGAGGATGTTTCCTGCACCTCCCCTTCTGTTTTCAGGCTAATTTTGGTGTCTGAAGGAGCAGCGGACACATCCTCTGTAAAATTATAGTGCTCCAAATCAGCAAAGCACTTAAGATTAACATTGATAGGTCTGAAGAGTGGCTTAAGGTTAAGCACGCCGTGGGGCTTGCTGGGTAAGATTAGCCCGGAGCAGATGCGCGTTCTGCTGATGCAGGTTTTCAAAATATTTAGGCCTTGATTCAGCAAGACGCTCAAACGTGAGCAGTCCTGCTGAAAGCAGTGGAAATAACTGGCTAATCAAAGCTGGGCAGATGGATGGAGAAAGAACATTAAGTTACAAACCTGCTTGTTTAGAAATGAGTTTGCTTCAAGGAGCACGTGTGCGTGCAGACCGAGACAACAGAGCAAACTGGCTTTCCTGCTGTCGCCCTTGTTGTGAGGGCTGTATGTGAAACACTTCCTCATGACCCAGTGGTGTTCAGCCAGCTTCCCAGATACCAGCAGACCTATTTAAAAGCAATTTGGTTGAATTGTAACAACCTGTCCAAAACAGCACTTGCTATCAGTTGAATCCTATTTTAATCCCTCCGGCTTTTTATCCCACAGCCTGTGCTGGTGGAGAGGCTCAGCCTGGGCACTGCTGCAGGGCAGAGGAGCTGGCAGGTGCCCCGGGCAGTTGGGCTTGTCTGACCCTGCAGACCCAGGGGTCACCAGGGATTGCTGCAGGATCATTTTAGGACAGCGCTGAAAAGGTCTCATGAGGCCTCATGGACATCGTCTAGCTGATCTGTGGAGACCTGTGCATCTACAGCAGTACCTCTTGGTGCCAATGCTCTTATGTTTTGGGAGGAATCCCACCTGAATGAAGCCCAGAGATGAGAGATCCAGCCAGGGGGCAGCAGCTGCCAGGGTGGTGCCGAGGGTTGCTTGGTGCTGATGGTTTTATTACATTTTAATGGCATCACCAGGCTCAGTATGGAGGTAATGGGATGCAGGAATGTGGCTCAGTTTCCACAGGGCCGGGTAGGTGATGCAGGACCTTTTCTAGTCTGAAAAGCCCTGAGCTGATACCTCCTGATGGGGCTGAGGCAGAGCTGTGGGGCTTTGCTGGTGCTGGATGTGGACCTCCACTTGTCCCCCCTCCATTCTGAGCTCTGTTTGCACAGCAGCATCAGGGCCAGGGTCAGACATATGGACAGGCATCACAAACAACAGTTCCCACCACTGAGAACTAGGAACAGCCTTTCTACTGCTTTTCTTGTGATTAAGAGACCAAAAATAAAATGACCTGCACTTATATTCCCAGGCAGGCAAAAAGAATAATTACTTTACTGAGATGGAATTCCTTCATATATTACAGCCATTAAAAAGAGTAAAATTTGAAATTTACTGTGGCATGGAACAAAAAGGTAGTGCAGTTACAGATAATGAAATCCTTACTCGCCATTATCGAAAAAATTACTGTTGTTAAAAGACCCCTTCATAAATAATTGAGAAACCAATTATACAGTCTTGGTGCCTAATTTATCCAGGAGCAATACGGACCGTGTTGTGCCACAGAATGTGTGGCACGTATTCCCCGTTATAGCTCGCTGCTGCTCTGCAAAGAAATAGTGGGAAAAAAGAAAAGAAACTAATGCACATACTAATCAGGAAATACATTATCAGTAATGAGAGATGGGTGCCGATGTGTCTTAATTTACGGCGGTTTTGCTGGTGTATGGAGGCCTGAATTAACGTGCCGGTTGGTCTGTGTGCGGTGAGGGGAGCGGGGCTGGATGGACTGGGAGTCCCGGGCCCTTGTGCCCGTGGTGCCCACCCGGGGGGCTCTGACCCGCCCCGGGGAAGGGGCCTGGGCCGGGGGTCCTCCAGCAGCGCTGTGTGCGCCCACACGCCGCTTTTGTAGACATATTCTTTTAAAAAACCCAATCATTTGGGCTGTTTCAGTCGTGTGTACAGAACCCCCGGGCTCCCCCGCAGCGCTGCCGGGGAGCTACGAGCCCGTGGCTTCCCCTCACGGTTCGCGGCTCGTTCTGCGATACACTGAGGTGGAAACCGCAGGGACTGAGGGCGGGCTGTGCCCCGGAGTGCCTCGGGGTCTGACAGAGCCCCGGGTGCGGAGTGCGACAGAGACTCCCGCGCGCATCCCGACCCTGGGTTCGGTGTGTAATGGAGCCGCCCGGGTTCGGTGTGTGACAGACTGCCCCCCGGCCACATCCCATTCCCGGGTTCGGTGTGTAGCCGAGTCCCTCGGGCACATCCCATTCCCGGGTTCGGTGTGTAGCCGAGTCCCTCGGGCACATCCCATTCCCGGGTTCGGTGTGTAGCCGAGTCCCTCGGGCACATCCCATTCCCGGGTTCGGTGTGTAGCCGAGTCCCTCGGGCACATCCCATTCCCGGGTTCGGTGTGTAGCCGAGTCCCTCGGGCACATCCCATTCCCGGGTTCGGTGTGTAGCCGAGTCCCTCGGGCACATCCCATTCCCGGGTTCGGTGTGTAGCCGAGTCCCTCGGGCACATCCCGCCCCCGGGCCCGGTGTGTGCCAGAGCCCCCGGCGGTGCCGGCGCGGGCCGCCAGGCGGCGCTGTGGGCGGGGGGCGGGCGCGCGGCCCGTCTCGGCGCCGGCGCGGGGCGGGCACCGCCCCCTGCTCGGGCGGCGGCGGCGGCGGCGCGCGCGGGGCGATGGCGGACAGCGCCAGCGAGAGCGACACCGACGGCGGCGGCGGCAGCGGCGGCCCCGCGGGGCCGCTGTCCGGGGGCGGCCCGGGAGCGGGGCCCGGCTGCGGGGCGCCGGGCGGCGGCGGCTCCTCGGGGGGCGGCAAGGCGGGCGGGATCGTGATCTCGCCGTTCCGGCTGGAAGAGCTGACGAACCGCCTGGCCTCGCTGCAGCAGGAGAACAAGGTGCTGAAGATCGAGCTGGAGACCTACAAGCTCAAGTGCAAAGCGCTGCAGGAGGAGAACCGCGACCTGCGCAAGGCCAGCGTCACCATCGTGAGTGCGGGCGGCGCCGCGCCGGGCCCGGCGGGCGGGGAGCGGGGGTGTCCCCGCCGCGGGGTGTCCGCGCAGGGCGGGCCCGGCCCCGGCCGCGGCCTCCCCGCCGCTCCCCCCGGCTCCGCGGGGCGAGGCACCGCGGGCGGGCCCGGCTGTCACCTCACCCGGCCAGGGGCACACACATGCACGCACGCACACAGGTGGGGTCACCCCGCTGGGAGGGCCGGGAGCAGCCGAGGCGGTGCCCCCCGAGGACCCGCGTGGCCGCCCGGCTCCCCGCGGGGACGCGGCCCCGCCGGCCCGGCCCAGGCTCCGAGCGGCCGCGGCTCGGGGAGGGGCCGGACGGGGCAAGGGCGATGCTGTGTGTTCCCCCGAAGTTTCTGAAAGTAGAGATTTTCTCGGAGTTTTAAGTAATCTGCGGAGATTACGGATTATCTCTCCCCAGCCGTCACCTCTCAGGCCACTGTGCAGAAGCGGTGAGCTTCGTCTCGGTCGTGAGGAAGTGTTTGATTTGTTTGTAGTGTTTTGTTAGCTGTGGCATTGCTAGAGGTTATTTGAAAACTCGTTTAAAATAAGCCCCTTGAAAATAACGCGAGTAGCACACACAGCACTCTGTCCCGGCAAGAGCTCAGCTCCTGGTTTATGAGCACTGAGAGGATAACTTGGAGTTTAACACCATTTTATGCGGTGCTGTTAGGCATCAGTCCTCAGTACAGTGCATGTGAAAATACTGCGAAAATGACTTGTTTTCTTCTGTATGAGTCGGGAGTTAGGAGTTCAGGTGAGGGGGATTTTTGCAGATTCAATGGTTGGAGTGATTGTTCAGGTGTTGTAAGGGTCATGGCCTTCATGCAAAGCAGGTAACTTGCTAAAGACCAATTAAAGGTAACCTTTATACTCGTATACACTGTCCTGTGCATCCTTGCCAGTGCAGGTAGAGATGCCTTGAGAGAGACGGATCCCACCTGCGTGTGCTCACTCTCGTCTCATCTCATTTTTCCCAGGGGGTACTTTGTTTGGAGCACAGTATCTGATTGATAATCAGTTTTTCTGATGTCGGTATACCTAGCAAAGAAATGGAGCTTGCCTAGGCAAACCTCTCATCTGCTCCCAGTAGTAAGCATTCAGTGTCTAGCAGGATGTGGGCCGGAAGAGTGCATGAAATACAATACATAAGTAATTTATTCAAGGATGACAAATATAGTGGTAGTCGGGGAAATGTGTGCTTTGTTAATACTTTACGAGAAAAGAATGTGTCTTAATTAGGTAGTAGCGGAGTGCCTTCTAATGTTGAAAGGGGCTAAGGCATCTTGTCAGTCAGACATTTTCTCTCTGCCTGTTAGAAAGGCACAGCATCTTTCTGAACCCCTGGTAGGTGTATTGTTTGTAAACAACTTGGAAAAAAATGCTTGTGTGCACTGAAGTTCTTTAGGCACTGTCCTAAGGACTTGTCATCTTCTATTTTCATCAGCTTTTAATTTACAAAAAGCAAGTATTTTTCTTAAATCTGAAACTCAGTCTGTATTTTTGGCATCTTGGATAAAGAGAGAAAAGGTGTTAGACTTTTGTAGCAACCTGTAGGCTGTCTGGAAAACCGACATCTTTAGCTGACGCTCTGGCTTTGGTATGCTAAACTGTGTGCACAACTGAGCAAACCACTTCTAATTCAGCAAGCGGCAAAATAATGAATGCAAAACATAACTTTTTTTCAGGCCACCGAGACCTTGTGCTGTGGTTTACACAGTCTATAATGTAAACACATTTGCAGTCAGAATACTTTGTTGTGTGGCTCTAGTATGCAAGTGACTGGAGATGAACTTTATTGGAATGTTGAAGTAAGTGCCATTTGCCTGTAAATGAGTAGAAAATTTTCTGATTTTCTCCACTGTGATTCTAAACCTTCATCAATTTGCTCCTCCACCCGCCAGCTCCAGCTCTGTGCAGCGTTGCTGTGCTGACAGACGGGCGCTGTGTACGTTTCCTGTTGTGGGCACTGCAATGACACAAATCAGCTTTGATTTTTATCAAGCGATGAGGACGAGCTGTGAAGCGCAAATAAAACTGACAGGTAGCCAAAATAGCAGGTGAATGACTAAACCTGTGTGCTGTAGGTGAAGGTGACTCCTCGAGCCATACGGCTCTTCATCTGCAAGCCTTTCACTGATCCTGTTGTTTGAGCTTCACTGTGCAAAGCCAGGGAAACTCTTCACTTTCCATAGCTCCCTCCGCTGCCTGTAATGATTTTGAATATTTTCCCGTTAAGGTTTGCCAGTTAGAAGGTGGTGATCTTCCTCCTTCATCTTATGTCCATGCTGGTGTAAGTGTCAATGTGACATCTCTTTGGTTTGCAGTATTGTTGGTGTCAGTGTGGATGCATACAATTCAGGAATTGCCTAAATTGCTTGCCACATAGGATCCTATTAGTTCTGTTCTGCAGTTAACCCGTGCCATAAGGTTGAAAATAAGTGTTAATTAAGCGTAGGAGACCTATGTTAAGTAGGTGCACTTGGAAAGCTGGCTGAGAAAACGTGTTAGCTTGGCAGGCTTGTATATTCACTAACTTGGTATGAACTCTCATCTAGAACACGTAAAAACAGGTGCTGCTTTCATGCTGAAATTAGTAAAACCCAGCTTGGACTAAGTGTATGTCCAAAAAGACGCGCAAACCGTACTTCTTCCAGTAGCCTGAAATGCAAATGAAATTATGCTGCTGTTCATGTGCAAGACTGAAATTGGGTAAATATATGTGATAACTTTATCTTACCTGCTATTATTGGTAACAAACTGGGAGGGAGGGAGCAAAGCAAGGAGAAAGCTGGGGATATTTGAAGTGTTCTCTGGCAGTGCAAGAGCATTACGTCAGAAGATGCAAAGTTTCAGGTCAGATATTGAAAAGAAATTACTAAGATCACTTGAGCCATTTGCAGGGAGTCCATTTCTGTGTCTTTAGCAATCTTCATTGTATGATCTCATAGTGTATTTCTGCAAGGTCTTTTTTAGGAAATGAAGCGGCTGGTGCCTAGGTTGGGAAAAAAACAGATGCCTGAAGATCTGAGATGCTGTGTATTTCAGATGTGAAGTAGTGAGTTTTGGTTATAGCTGCACTATCAGAAGTGGATTTCCTGTGTGAACTTCCTTAAATTTTTTAGTGAAAAAGGTCTGCTGAGGAGGTGTCATATTTAATGGACCAAGCCTGGGACAGCACAACTTCTCTAGTTAAATAACAGTACCTTCAAAACTGGGTGGTGGAGTAACTGCTTTTCAAAAGATTGAATTGTTGCATGTGACAAAAGCTGACATGCTTCAGTTAGGTGTAGGTATGTCTTGGTCAGGAGGTTTCTTCTGAAGTTGATAGAACTTGGATTTGTAACTTCTTTTTTTTTTTACTCTTCAGTGTTAAATTTAACCAAGTTGTCCTATTTCATTAAACGCCATGTAACACTTAGCTGATACTGGATGCATTTTGGTTTTCTTTGTCATTGTTTTGAAATTACAGACCTCATGCAAACGCAGTGCTTTTAATAACAAAACGAGTTTTAGTCCCTGATTGCTACATGCTTACCCTAGGATGTAAGTTTCAGTAATTTAGCCTACTGTAGTCAGACATCTTCTGTGGAGTTAGGAAATTAAAATATAATAAGCCTTATTCTGTTACTTAGCTTTTTAACTGAGATGAAGATAGTGTATTTCAGACCTATTAATATAAAAATGTTCCTGCTCCAAAACACCTGATGTAGCAGTTTTAATGCAATGTAACATTTTACAAGAACAGCTCTTTTTAATTTTACCCCATTTGGCTTTGTAGGGAAGGGAATTATCCTGGAAATCCCGATTTGTGGTGCTGTGTGGATCCCCACCAGCATCATCAATCCAGACGAGACAGTGTGATCTGAAATACTAATGGCATATGCTGGCTTTTCTGAGCTTGCCATGAGTTATCACTGTCCGGTAGCGACTGCTGCACTTGCTGGCAATGAGCACTGGAACAGGGGACTGCCGTGGGTTGTGAGTGGCAGTATTTCACTGTGAGACCTCTGCTACCCTTGTTTCTGTAGCTAAACCTGCACCTCTGCACCTTGGCTCTCAGCCTAACTTGTCTTGTTCCCTGAGCTCTGACAGAGGACAGTTGCATTTCTTGGCTTCTTGGTCTCTTCTGCATTTCTGCAGAACAGTGTGAACAACCTCCCACCTGTTGGGAGGAACAATAGAAGAAAAAGCCTTACTCGGCTTCTATTTCCTCACCCCCTACTTAAATCCTGAAGAAAGTTGTTGCTTTCAATAACAACCATCTCCTGAAAACAAGCAGGCTTTCTGGGACCTGCAGATCGGAAAAATCCTGTGTGGTATTGTAGACTTGTTACCATTTTTTCCAATAACAATCAGATTTAGATGCTGGGAATCAATATGATTTTAGCATTTCGTTCTCAATGAAGTGTGCAGAGGGATTTGTGTGTGTGTATGCATGAGATTTGCTGTTGTGGGTCTTTGTGGAAAATGTCAGGATAGATAGTTTGGGGAAGTGAATGGGTATGCTGTATTGTCAGAAATCTCCTGCAGAAGTGCCTTTTTTTTTTTTTGCATCAGAATTTCAAAGCAGAACACCTGTTTCAGTACAGAATATGTCTATTAATAGTAGAAGAAAGGGCAGGATAGGCTATCTGAATTGAAATACAAACCTTTAAAAAGGTGCTCACTAAGGGCATGGGGATTACTGAAAAGAAATCAGTTAGGAGCAGATAAAGGTAAAAAACGAACCAAGAAAACAGGAAGATTAATATTTTTAAAAGTGTATCTGTGAAGCTGCTATTTACTCTTTATTTTAAAGTAGGTCTTGCTTGTGTGAAAGATACTTGCAGTTCTCTGATGTCTTGTGTAGGTGTAAGAAACCTACTTGGGGCTTTTGTATCAAGCTGCAGCATTTGTAACTCCAGCTTGTAGCTGGAGTAAACTAAAAGTCTAACTAAGAAATAACTTATTTTAGAAATGCTTTGCTCACCTGCATTTTAGAGCAAAGAACATTGTTGCTAAGATTAGCAAATTCATGCACTGTGAAAGTCCATCTGCAATTTTTCGGGCACATTTTTCGAAGAGCAGGCACGTAGGAAATGACTGTCCTGTATTTCAGTTTTACATTTACCTCAACTTCTTAAGAAGTTTTTATTAAACTTTTACAAAATGCCTGTAAAGGAAAAAGGAAGCTTAGTAGCACCCTTCAGTGTTAGCTCTCCTGGCCTGTAGGTGCTGCACGGCTGGTGAGCTCCTGGTAAAAGGTGTGGTATCATCTGCCTCCCTTTGGTAGGTACACACGGCCACTGGCATATCAAGTCCATGTGGTGTTAACAGCACTATGTGTGTGTTGCAGGCTTTCTTCAATGCTGGTTAA
The DNA here is from genome assembly GCF_001604755.1 of Lepidothrix coronata. Taxonomy (NCBI): domain Eukaryota; kingdom Metazoa; phylum Chordata; class Aves; order Passeriformes; family Pipridae; genus Lepidothrix; species Lepidothrix coronata. The sequence goes on from NW_016690304.1 coordinate 5,380,440, forward strand.
AAAAACAAACAAAAAACACAGAAAAAGTGAATGTTTCTGAACTTTACTCCAGCAGTTAATTGACAGGAACACTTGTACTTTCAGGGAGTTTGAGGCTTCGGAGGTTTACTTAATCATCTGCTTTGATTTGTGTGACATCTTCATATTTTTCTGGGTTGTTCCTGAATTGAACCTCATAACTAACCTTGACATGTGTCTTTGGGAATGGTATCCAGTAAGTATCACGGAGGTGAAGAACCACTGTGCTTGGAAAAGCTTTGGTGTCCTGCCTCCTGTTCTTCCCATCAGCTTCATCAAGGCTGAGCTGTTGGTTCCATCTGTGCTTTTTGGTGAGGTTAATGAGTCTTCTGGATCCTCTGCTTTCTCCTCATGAAGGCTGTACGGGCATCTTTTAGTTTATTTTGATAAACTAAACTAGGCTCTCAGGCTCTGAGATGCTGGAAATCTAATGTGCTGGATTACTGTGATGGACTGGTCTGGTCTAGACGCTGTTTCATGCTTCAAATTTGCACAGATATTTCTGATAGCTTAATTTGGAACTTTTTTTCTTTCATCCAGTACTGTCAGTTATCTTCAGTGAGTTTACTATTGTGTGCTCTGGCTAATTTGGCAGAAATACAGTAGCACACCTGTGCCTCTTTCAGGTCTGATTTGTACTGCTGGGTTGTCCAGTAGCACTTGATTTGGTGCTAATAATTGTGCAGGGGATATTTTGAACAAAGTCCTGCTTAGCACATGTTGGTGAAGTGAAATTTCCCATTGATGAGTATTTTTGAGGTCAGTAAGTCACTTTGGAAATCCTGATGTATACTTTAATTACTTTATAACCATTTTTAAATAACGTTTGGTGTGTATTATTAAATCAAAAAGTCATATGGGTGCCTTATACACATCCCACACTTTGTGGTTATCTTTATTACAAATAGTCCTTGGCTGGAAGATGAATATTTGCTTATCTGCCACAACTTGTTCTCTATAAAACCAGGCTGAATGACCTGTTTTATGTTTCTGTCCTTTATACAGTAAATTAGTTTGTTTGCAGTATTGCCCTTGGATTGATACCAAACTATGATAACCACCCATGTCTTGCTTGCCGTTAAATATTATACAACAGCTCTACTTTTTTTATCAGTTACTTTATTGATGTTCCTGTATTTAATAATAGTGGAATGTCTTCAGTCAGTAGGAATACTCAAATATTGCTCTGAATTACTTTGGGGATGGAAGTGAAATAAGAATTGAGGTTGTAGAGCACATTTGGGAATTTTTAATAATGCAGAGTTCTTGGTGTTTCTGTGGGCTTGCTGTTCTGCATAGAAAGTAATTTTGCTTTTCTCTTAAGTGAACTTTCTCATTGAGGTTCTGTCTTGAATTCTGTCGGAACTGTTTTGTAGTCAACTTTTATTTTAAGAATGCTTTTTATTGGTGGGTTTGAACATTTACTGAGACTAATGGCCATTCTTTTTTAGTCTGTCTCCAGTGACTTAAAAGTGTTTTGAAGGAGAGAGTTGTTTTAGTTTTTCTGCATTGTACACCTAACAACAGGTTTACTTTCATTGAAGGGAAAAAATATTAATCTATACTCTTGCTATGTATCTGCCAGACATTTTTAACATTCTTTTGAAACACTTGTCCAAATGACTGTTCCCAATACCAACAGTTTTGCATCATTCTCATCTCTTGGTTTAAGTCGTAGAGTAAAACATTAGATTTTTAGAGATTCTAGTGCCGTTGCTAATCCCATTATTGGAAAACTAGTATAGACAAGATTTAGAATAATTTTCAAATCCTGGAAGTTATGTACTTCGCTTTAGTTGTGGTTTTGACTTCAATGGAGTTTGAATTTTAATGCCGATTTCAAAGCATGAAGAAAAATTGTTTTACTTTTGGAAACTGTTTATTTTCCAGAGTAGTTGTGTGGTCATCTGTGGTTTTCTGCACTTGTTAATTTTGTTTACTAATTTCCTCCTCCTGCTGATGCTGACTTTAGTTAATATTGAAGCTGTTATTTTCCAAGTTCTTAGTTTCAAGCGCTGGTATACACAGGGTGTATTTTCAGCTATAGACTGATGTGCTAAAGCTCCTTGTAGTAATTGAGCAAATAATACTGATTGCTGCGGTGAGCAAGCTTGTGCATCTGCTGGAGACTTCAGCCAAAGATTTTGGTTTCACACTGCACCTCGTAAGGTGTGCTTGGGTAAGATTCCAGGTGGGGACTGGAAAAATAGGAAGCCATTGAAATGGTGACTCTACAGCAGCAGCAGAGGAGACTGATCAGGTACCTGGACTTACAGGGTGCTGCAGGAGACTGGAATGCAGACCTTGAAATGTGATTGAAATGAAGAGACAAGACAGTGCTCTCCTTCACAGGATTGAAAATTGTCAGCACTAGACATCTGATGTATTTCAGCATAGCCTGGTAAAAACGGTGAGAGAAACAGTTGCTTTGCTTTGCTGCTCTTTTTTGGGCCACGGGGTAGGAAAAAGTTGCTGAATTTAGCAGGATAACAAGAGGTGAGTCTTTTATGTCTTAAAGAAAAAAAAACCAATCGAGAACCACAAAATAAAGGAGGAGAATAGGGACAAAATGTACAAATTGAATTATGCAAAGGATTTGGGATCTAAACAGAATAAATGGAAAAGAGACAAAGACATGCTCTAGAAGAGAGGCAAAAAATACAGTATAAAGCAAGCTCCCGTGGCTCTATAACAGAAGACATTCCTGTGATGTCTTGCTTCCAGTGCAGCATCTCAGGGATGTGCAGAAGGGAACATCTCAAGTTCCTCTTCTTCAGTCAAGTCCTTCTGTCTGACTGAAGAGGCATCTTAGTTTAATTAGGTGAACTGTTATTGTCCCATTTCAATGTACGAGATGGAGAACAAAGTAAAAACAAAGGCAAGATGTTTGAGGTGAAGTATTGCACAGGAAAATGCAAAGCACAAATTACAGATGTGCAGGTTTCACATCTCTCTGTGGGGTGCAAGGGTTACTTGATAAAAGCTGAAGCAAAGCAGTTTTGAATCCTGACACTTGAGTTGTAATTATTTCAACTTTTCAGTTAAAATACAGGCATTGTCGGCTAATTATTGCCTATGGGGACTATCCTTTCAGCTCCTGAGAGGCCTCTATCCCTTCATGTATTCCTTTGCAGCAATTTTTTTTTTCCTGGAAAAGAAAGTATTCCCTAGCTCATTGACTGATACTCTAACTGATGGAGAAAGTCTTCAGAAAAGGCCTTTTCTTCCTCTCTTAATTCTGGATTTGACTTCGTTTGAAATTTCATTTTCTGCATGTTGATATTACACACAGTCTGGTTTCAGTCTGGGGTGGGCTTAGTGAGGTAGATGGGCAACTCTTTGTCCCTGCTGTAGATTGAGATGGCCTAGCAGTGTTTCAGCTGCCTGTATCTTTAAAGTGCCTAAAAATGTGGTATTTCAGCTTATTACTGTAAAGCTAAGATCTTTTTCGTTCCTTTGTCATTGGTGGTGCTAATCGTATTTAAAACTCCTACCACATATGGAAGTAATTCCCACAATGATAACTGGTCCTCAGTGAAAGTATAAAAGTTTCTAACAAGTCGGACATGATAAAACCCAGCAGTGTTTAGTGGGCCATAGTGTGTAGTTACGCTTCTTTCTGTGCCTTACAGTTTAATTTCTACTTTCAACAGAGGTGGTGGGATTTCCATTTTGTTTCACTTCACTTTCGAATAAACAGCAAAAGCTACTATTATGAATTTTGCAAAATGTAGGGTTTTAATCACCACTTTCACAAGAGCTTTAAAGAATATGTGTTTTCCCCACATGTGTTGAAAAGAAATTTTGTCCTGGCTGATGTTGGCAGGAATTGATTCATTTGCAAAAACCCTGTCCTGACAGGCCCTGAAATCCTGGTTAGGCCAAGAGGAAGGACACCTCTAAAGTTCTTTTCAGGGATTAAATTTAACCTGAGATGTAGATCTGCAAAAAATGCCTTTTCTCTGAATATTGAGACATGTGACTGGAAGGTCCTTGCTCTGTGGGTGGAAAGGTGGGTAGACATTTCCTAAAAATTTCTCTACTTTTTCAGTTCTCTTTGAGGTGAATATTCAAGGATGATTGTATTCTCCCCACATCCTGCAAACCTCTGTTTGTAGGGGTCAGAGATAGAGAATACAAAGCAAAGGTTGTGTATTTTCATACACTAAACTGATAGGCTTGTTTCTTGTCTTGAAAGCCTGTAAGGAGATTGCTCTTTGGAATATTGTGGTATGTACTGTAAGATGTCCAAACTATAGAGAAGGAAAAACAAAATATTACTCTGCTCACTGACTCCTAGGAGGGGTAAGAAGAAACATTTGTTTGCTCTTATGGAGTTCAAGCTGATGTGTTGTAACAGTGGGATGGACAGTGTTGGGTTCACTTTGTGAATGTGTTGGTTTGGTTTAGGACAAGGTATGATTATAATTAGTAACAACTATCATCTCCAGCACTTGTGGATCACTATGGAAGTGTTTCTCTGGAAATTCAATGTGCATAAGATGAAATTGGGGGAGATTTAAAGCCTCTTAAGAGGTTATTTATATTGAGTGACTATGGGCAACTAGCTAGTGGGAAAAACTTTGCCATCCCTCCCTAATGATTACCTAAGTTGTATTTAAATTAGTCATATAAAACAAACAAACAAAAGCAACAACAACCCCATTTGCTGCCCTTCCCACCCCCACCCTCCAAAAAAAAAAACAACAACAAAAACAAAGGCTTAAAGGAAGTGAATCAAGAAATTACATGGTGAACATCTAGAGTTTAGAAACCCCATAACTATTTTGATCTGGTAGTCCTTGCCCCTGGTTTTAATAACTTTAAAGGAGGGCGGGTTGATTGACGCAGATAGACCAGAAGTTATACACGCCTGAAAGAAGGATCTACAAGTGCTGAAGGCCACTTTGATCTAGAAGAGAAGGCTGTTTGTGCTCAGGACCCAGTCTAGAAGTGAGGAACCTTGCAGTTTTCTGCCTGGGAACAGGCTGATATCTGTGGCATGGTGGTGGCACTGCATGGAGTGCTGTGGCACCTTCTGTCAGGAAAAATGGGGTATAACAGAATTATACTTTGACTCTTACTACGTACTCTGATGAAGAAAAGCATGTTTCATATTTGCATAGTTGCAATGATTTACCTGGGCTACATAAAGTGAAGTAGGATGTTCATGAAGGTTATTTGGGAGGGTGACTGTTAAATCTCTTTTCACTGCTTTTGTTTGTGCTCTTTTATATTTGAATAGAGAAACAGTTGTGGCAGCAAAGCTGCTTGTGACAATAGTTTACTGTGGTTTTGTTTTGAGCAGTGGTTTGTTATTTTAGAACACAGCTTGGTGCCTGTTAGCACCAACATACATACCTGTGAGTAGAAGCTGTGTATTAAATTAGTCACCTAATAGTCTACTCTTCTGCCGAATCTTTTGCTTTTCCTGCTCTGAAACTTTGGGAGTGTGCAGTTTTGAGTTTGCTTATTGGTCAGCCCACCAAAGTGGACTAGTTAATGTGTGGTTGCCTTAAAGATAAATCTTGATTTATTAGCGGGCAGAAAAACAGGCTAAAAAATTATTTAAAATATGTTAATTTAAGAAGCGTTTATGCATTAGACATCTGATACCACAGAATAATTTGGACTTCAGTAATAGTTTCTTGTAGGTTGTAGTAGTGAATGGTGGCGGTGCTGAGATTTAAGCTGTTGTTGATAATTGGCTTCTAAGTAGCATAACACAACCAGATTACGTTAAAATTGACTGTTGTAGATGCAGGTCAAGCAAAACCACAGCATTTAAAAAGAATGGTTATTCTAATGATCACACAGGGTATGGAAAATGATTCATGCCCCCCCCCCAACAAAACAGTATATGCTACAACAGTAGCTGTGATATCTATAAGCAATATGATCTTTTTTCTATCTTTTATGTCCAGAAACCTGCACATTTGAAAATTCAGACAAACTAAATCTACCAATCTAGTTATGTGTTTGTGTGCATCCTAGTGATGGTTTTCAGCAGCTTTTATATTGAGGCTGAACAAAAGCAAAACCTGTTCCACGTGCTTCTGTTTTCCATTTATTTTACACTATTGATTAACTAGTAAATTATTTCCACTACAAAAAAATTCAGCAATGTCACTGGAAGCCAAAGAGTAAAGCAAAAACTTCTTTCAAGTAGTCATCAGTAAAGGATTAATAGAGAGAGGTATTTCAAAGTTTGATATGACAGTGTAGTTGTATTTTCTGAATTGGCTGCCTTTGTCAATGTAAACGTTCAGTTGGGTATAAACTGTCCAAAACAGGGAAGACCCTGGCAAAGCAGGTCTTGTTTTCTGCAAGAGTGGTGTTGCCAAACCTCTGTGCTGGGAGTGGTCACCTGCCTGTGCTGGGCTGAGAGGGGAGTTGTCTATCTACCACAGCCCCATTCCTAGCGCCTTCCTGGCTGTGTTTGCACGTGTATGCAGTGAATTTGAGGACTTAGGAGCGATGGGCTTGTTGCTTATATGTGCTGTACTCATTTTACATACACATTGGAAATCCACTGCTACTGAAAATGCAGCAAGTGTAGGAAATGTGTCCTGCATGTGCAGCAATGAGACACAGAAACAGCCACATGAAATAGAGCCATTTGGAAAGGTCCGTGGGCTAGATTTAATTTTCCTGCTGGGTCATTCCTGCCTTGGCCTGTAATTTCTGTTGGCTCGTGTTACAGCTCTTGTGTGCTGGAAGCAGAAACTCCAGCCCCGATAACTGTCCGTGAGCTTGTTCTACATGATGATGTTTAAGGAATGAAAAATAAGGGCTATAAAGCATGTGTCTGATGAACAGTCAGGTTCCTAAGGTTGTCATGTTGAGCGTTTGAAATAGGAAATGTTGAATGTGTGCAAGTACAACCTTTCTGGTGCTTTATTACCACATAGTCTTTGGTTACATTAAGACTTGCACAGCACTGTGTGGTCGTGGTTAAACTGCTAAGTAAAAGTTCTTTGAGGTTTCATACATTTTTCTAGACCCTATCTTGACATTTTCTCTGTCACAGAAAATGTGGCTTTTTCACATGCTGCATTTCTATTAACTACTTAATGCTGGTATTCTGATATAATAAAACCCTTGAAAAGAGAACACTATTTTTTCTTCTGTTTTGAAGAAAGCTATTTAAATTGTTTTTAAATTATGTAAGCAAATTCAGGAATTGATTGTATTAAATATGAATTTCATATAGCTTGTTACACTTTGTTTGTAATTAACCAAATGCATTAGTTTTATAAATATTTATGTTTGTCAAATGAGCCTGTTCTCGGAACTTGCTTATTTCATTTTCACCGCTTGCTTGATTCAGTCGTGCAAGATCTTGTGTGATCAGTTGTGTTGATCTTGCAGGTCAACATCAAATGCAGAGAGAGAAGCTATTTGAAGTGTGTACAAATCTGGAGTGAAATGGAATTACGTTCCATAAAAAAATTTACTTCATTGTTGGTGCTGAGAGATTATTTAGCATGTATGAATACTACTGACTTATGAGGGTTCTGAGGGCTTTTTTGAAGCGCTATCCCCGAAACACAAGATGTGTGCACCCATGTCTTGGAGGTTGCTGAGTTTTTGAGGGGTCTCACAAGGCTGCACGAGCGATGTTGCGCTGAAAACATTTGACTGTGGTTAAAACTGACTTGGGAGGAAAATGTATGTCTTGTGTTGTTTGAGTCAGCTCATTTCTCCAGTCAGTCTGCATCCATTGCAGATCCATATGGCAATAGGCTGGATCATTTGGTAGGCATCCAGGGAAAAACCTCTGTGACTGGAGTTGCTGGTACAAGTGTTGTGACAGAGGCATTTGGACTTGTCTGGCCAAAACCTAATTGACCTTTTAAAAAGGAGGGGGGTGGGGGGATAAAGGGGAGAGAGAATTTCCAACTATAAATGGAGATTAAAAGGAGCTGTATTTAAACACTTTAAATGGTTGCTTATCCTAAAGTTATTCCTTTATTATTATAATAAAACCCAGATATCTTTCTTTTTGCCTGTTGCAGCAGAACTCATCTACTGAATAGTTGAAATGTAATAGGGCTTGTGTTTTTCTGCATGCAGCTTTAATGTTACATGATAGGTAACATTTAGAGTAGTTGAAGTTATCAGCTACAAGGATGAGGTTCAGTAGTGAATTTCTTTCTCCCTTAGTGTGTTTTGAAAATAACTTTTGGTAACCCTGTAAGTTTGGTGTGGTTTTTTTGGGGGTTTGTTTGTTTGTTTGTTGTTGTTGTTGTTTTTTTAAAGCCAGGCAACCAAAAAACCCCTTTTCTGCTCATCTACCAGGTTTGTTGTTTAAAAAAAAAAAAAAAAAAAAGTTGGGGTTCTGAAGGAAACATTCCAAGGTATTGCTGCTTGTCTGGGGCTTCTAGGAGATACTGTGTGCCCAAAGATAACAGTTCTGTTAACTCATCTTAAAGAAGGGAAAAGGGAAAAAAAAGATTAAAAGAAAAAAATGAGAAAGAAAAAAGGTACTTTTATGTCAGAACTGAGGAAGTGACCCTGGGGATTTACCATAGATTAAACAGGAAATCACACTACAAATTAATCCCAGAGCTTGAATTCCAGCTCACCACTTGAACTGGAAGAGCATTCACTCTTTTCTCTGCAGGCAGGCCACCCAGCTGAATGAAGTACCTTTACTTGCAGGGGAAGGCTGTGCCCACATCCTTACTGGGGCTTGGGTGGAACTTCCTTGTCCTCCAGCCCTTCCAGCCAGGAATGTGCTGCTGGGCGGTTGCCGCAGTTGGCAGTAGCGTGAGCAGCTCTTCTCTGACTTGCCGTTGACTTCTGGTCTTGCAATGGTTCATGTTTCTCCTTGTCTGAAATGCACATTGCATGCAATGTGGTCGTTTCAGATGCAGCTGGAAGGTTGGTAGGAAAAAACAGCTGCACTGTAAAAGTTTCTGCTGTAAGGGAGCAGTATCAGCTCACTGGAATGTTTATTGCATTTGTAGATCAGTAGTTTTCCATATCATTTTAACCTGGTGCCAGAAAGTAAGGCCAGAGCAGTCACTTGAGTTAGTACTGCTAGAAAAGGAGAGTGTACTTCAGGAGAATTGGGAAACTTAGATTTTATTTTATGCAAGAATTGCATATTTTCAAATCTTGTCACTATAACGCTCTGCAATTCTCACGCTTTTTACCTCATCATGTTTAGCAGGACTTTCGGGAAGGCTTCTTTCTGAAGTGACAGCTTTAGTTCGGTGTAACATGTGCAGCCACTGAGATCATCTCTTCCCGAAGCTGCCCCAGCCCTTCAGTCTATATTCAGTAGCAAAGATTGAGTTTCTTGTGTCACTGCTCTTCAGCTCCATCTACAGGGTTACGTTGTCCGTAGGGTCCTGTCAACGGGAACTGCTCTGTAGAGAAGTGGGGGAATGGTAAAGAGGTCGTGGTGGTTCTTACCTTAAAGATGAAGGACTTTGCAGAGTGGGTTAGGTCAAAACAGTGCTTGGTAGGCTGTTTGCAGCAAGATCCCCTGAAACCTTGTGTCACCCCTAACCTGGATGCTACTGGAGGTGATGCTTTGTCAGCCTGCAAGCTGGGTGTGCTTGGCATCTGGCTCTCAGGTGATCCAGTGTAGGTGCCTGGAGCAGTTTGTGAAACACTTTTTACTGAAGTTGTGTCTGAAATGAGACCTGAAATTAAAATGCAAGAACATGTTCGTGTCAGGTCACTGTTAATGTGCTGATACGGACTAAGGAGTAGGTATTAATTGGATTGTTGATCTTGCTTACTGTGCAGTATCAGAAAGGTTTGTGGGGCTTCTAGAAGAACTAACTGGGAAGGAGAAGAGAGAGCTGGAATTGAAAAAATTCTCTTATAGTTCAGGTTTTTATTTGACTGTGTTCAAGCTGATGCCTTATTGGAAGTCCTGGATTTTGCTTGCTTCATAAAATAGTGCCACTGGAGCAGCGTAGGTGGGGTGAGGTGCAGTGATACAGAAAGTCACTGTCTAAAGTTTAGGAGAAGTGTTTCTTAGTTCTTTTAAAATCAGATAATTGGATTTTAAGCTCACAAAGACAGATTTTTACAACACTTTATGCATCAGCTCTACTAATGATGAGGATTTCACATGCTGCTGCAATAGAAATAATAGGATTTTTCTTCCTAAGAAATATGAGAGGTTTTGTGTGTTTTATGTGCATGAGGTGCTTCGTCCCTCCCTTATTCTTGATTTCTTGCAAAGTAACACTATAGTCCTTGCCATTTATGGTCTTGACCACAAGAATTACAGATTGTCCTTAGTGAATGGGTCTGTGAAATGCTCTGAGTTAACTATATATGGAGTTCTGAGGCAGAGGAGACAGGTGGATGTGCCTGTTATGCAGAAAATCTGTGGTGGAAGTAGATTGCTTGTTTCAGGTTTCTAGAGGTTGACTGGAATCAGGTTTGATTCCAGTTTGATAGAGGTGTTGGCATTTTGTATCGCTCAGTGCCTTAGCAATTTATTTTGTAATATGGTACACGGAACAGAGTAAATTACTGTTAGTATTTTTGGATGTTGAATGTGATATGGATAATAGAGGAAAACCAACAATTCTGTACCCTCATAGCAGACCTAGTGTCTCTGGTTTCCATATTCTGTTTCACTCTTTTTGCTGATCATATCAAGCCTCTTTTCAAATACAGATATGTAATAAAAAGACAAGTTATCCTTTTGGAAAAACAAAGTATTCACATCCAGAAAAATGTTTGATTATGGGCTAAATGAGTAACAGATTTCAAGATTTTAGGCAATATTAAGGTAAACGTGAATTATTTTATTGCTTGAGATAATTGAATTGTCTCCAAGTAATGAGTGACAAGATGTAGGGCAAGTTTTAGAATGAAATTTAGAAGAACTATGGTAATGAATCACATGCCTTTGTACCCAGTCTTAATTAACTATATGATGTTTTTTAACCAAAAGATTTGTGTCGAGATTGCTGACCCTTTGGTAATTAAATGGACATTCATTATATGAAGTACAATGTGTGGGTATCTGGAGCTTACAGTTCATACTTAGATGTGTGGGATTCCTGTTGTTCAGCTGAGAAATACATTCCTGTAAATGGAGGCAGGTGCAGTCACACTCAGCTTTTCCTTTGAGCCACCCGCCTGCCAGCCGGGCTCTGGGCACAGGGGTTGGGGCAGGGCAGTTTAAACAGGGCTAAATTGTGGCTGTTGGTCCTTGACTGCTGCGTGCCAGCACTCTGCCTGGGTGGTACGCCTGTTTGGGAAGCAGATCCAGGAAAAAAAATGGGAGGAGGAAGGGAAGGGATTAGTTTTTGGGTGTCTCCTCCTGGCTGTGCTGGCCCCATGCCTGGCCGTGCGAGCACCCGTGTGGGCACAAAGAAAGGGGCAGTGCTGTTTGGCCAGGAGTGGGCTGGGATCTTGGCAGCTTGTTTGTGTTGGCCTTAACACCCATCATTAATGTAACACCAGGATCTGGCTATGAAGTGTTGTGCAGGCTCAGTGCTGTAATAATGTGATTTCAGAGCTTTTGATTGGTGCAAACCATGAGCAGAACAAATCTGTGCAAGTTACAGATGAATAGAAATCAAAGCAGAAACACCCTCATTCTTTTGGTTTTTTTAGAACCAAGTGCTTTCTAATTTAATTTTAGGTAAGCTTGGTCTATGTTGCTGCCTTTTATTATCTGAACCATTGAAAAACAGACACAAGTAGAAATCCTGTGTGGTGAAGGCAGTGGAGGAGTTGATTTTGGAACAGCATGCATGAATTTTAACGATTTGAGGACAATGAGCCCTTGCAATTTGACTTGTTTACTCTGTTCCAAAATGTCTCTGAAGACATAAGATTGTTAGTAGCTCTAAGTAAAGCCACATTTAGAAACTGATAGATGATGTTATTCAGATCGGTTAGATATCTGGAGTTGAAATCCTCAAAGATGTTAGCTGACAAGTTAGCATTCCTTCAGAGCTCTTGGACAACTCTATATTTTCTTGATGTGGCAGGTAATAATACCAATGCTGAACATGCTGGAGTAGCAGTTCCTTGCTATAGAGATGCAAAACGTTAGAGGAGGTGTTGTGCAGGACCGAAGCTGCTAAGCTAATAAACTCTGCCTGACCTTGCTTTTTGTTTTTTCTTTTTCTCTTCTCCGAACCTCTCCTCTCCAAACCTCTCCTCTCAGAACCTCCCCTCCCCTCTCCCTCTCTTCTTTTTTTTTCAGTTTGGGTTTGTGCCAACTCTGCTGGTGACAGGAAGAAGGGAGCTGGTGGCAGGTAGATAGTAGGAAAGGGCCTTGAAAAGAAAGCAATAGAGATGGGAGAAGGCAGAGATAAAAATGTGAAGAGAAGGACTTGGTGGAAAGAGGACTCAACTGCGAAGTTTCCAAACTGCTGATGTTATCAAGAGGAAAATTTGCAATTGTCCTATTGTTTCACCAAATTTAAAGACAGTAATGTTGTTTAATTAACTTTTCTTCTCGACATGGAAGGTGTCTGTGTCTAAGTAATTGTCTCTTGGACCACTAGGGAACATATCGTTCCAGTTAAAAGATCACTGACATAAGGAAATCTTTCAAGCATTTTCCAGTGTACAATAAGTATGAAGACATGGTTATTTTGGCACATTTTGGGCAGAAGATTATAGAAGCTAAGCTTTCAGTAATGTGGTTGTTTCAGTTCTTAAATTTTCCTCTCTTAAATTTTACTGAAATGAAACTTAGAGAATGTTTGCATAAGCTATAAGCTGGTGTCATTTTATTAGGATCAGGGCAAATCACACACACGCAGTTCAAGTAATGGATTTTATTGCAGGGAATAAAACCACTCCTCAACACTACCTTGCTTCATTTGTTAAATATGGTATTTCTGTCATTCAGCTGTTCTAGGCTTCATTTGGACTGTGGAATTAGGAGTTGGCTCTACCAATTTGTAGCTATGATCATTCATTTGCCCATATGAAATACTCTTCATAGTGTATCAGAGCAGGCTTTCAAAAAATCACTTCTGTGTTCCATTTATCATTTTTTTTATTATTTATATTTAAAAACATACAAACATCTGAACTGTAGGGAACGCAAGTGGGCAAGTTCCCAGCTAGCTTTTTGTGGAGCAGTGCCTGGGTGCTGTTGGAAAGCTGATATGGAAATTGTCTTCTCTAGTGATTCCAGATGATTTCCAGAGTAGCTGGGGGTAAAGCTACCACATGGCATTTTTGTAAGTTGATGTGTATAGTGGAGTAACAGTTCTGAGAAGCAAGAAACCCCTTTTCCTAGGCTGGTGGTTAGGTAGAAGCTCCTGTGAGAAAAGCCACGGTGCCTGTGGCTCAGTAGCAAGGCGTATCTGGGTGAAAGAATAAATGCATTATTTGTCTCCTAGAAAGCAGGGCTCAGTCTGAGGGATCTGAAAAGAAGACACGGTGCTGGATGCAAAAGTCTGAGCTGTGCTTCAGCTTGTAGTGGAGAACATTTAGATAGGAGTTTCTTTTTAGGCATAGAGTAGGTAAAAATAGGTATCTGTGAATCCATAATGCTTTTATAAACTTTATAAGGTTGGGGAGTTTGTGCATTTGGTTGGGAGGAGGCCACTTTAAAGTTTCCCAAGTTAAAGATGGAAAACAAAAAATGAAGAAAGGTGATATAATGTTACAAAAGGGGACGGTAACAGCACTTACATCCAGCCTACTGTTCTCCAGGATGCTAGGCATTTGAAGGGGAATGGAATGATTGCAGCTTTTAATGTGGAAATTTGCTCCCTTTTTGCTTAAAACTCTCTCTTTACTTCGCAGCAAGCAAGGGCAGAACAGGAAGAGGAATTCATCAGTAATACTCTATTTAAGAAGATTCAAGCTCTGCAGAAAGAAAAAGAAACTCTTGCAGTAAACTATGAAAAGGAAGAGGAATTCCTCACTAATGAACTTTCAAGAAAACTGATGCAGGTAATTGGTGCCTTTACTGATGTTTCTTTCAGGAGCCTCAGGACTGACTGGTGACTGAACCTTTTTGTTTGCATGACTGCAGTTGGAGGGATGTGGTCACATTCTAACTGTTGTCAAGTTGACACCTGATAAAAGCAAAATACAAGAAGTGTAGTGAGTAACCTTTTTTTTAAATGTTGCTTTCAAGTTTGCATCTGTGAACTCAGTATTGAGAACCTGAAAGTTTGTACACAGATGCAAAAAAATGGATGTAGCTTAGAGTAAATGTCAGCTGTCTTCCAGAGGGGAGTTACTGATTAATTTAAAATGTTAGCGAAACAGACACTTTTTTCCCTAGAGTATTTGATATTTAACAGGAGTCCTGAAATATTAAACTTTATATACAAGAATGTGCAGTGATGCTTGGAGGAGACTTCATCTGTAAGTTTATCCATACTCTTAACAAAACAGTTGCTTCTCTGGAATTAAAACATATTTTTTGATGCCAAAAATAAAAAGTTGAAGATGCAGGGACAATTTGCAGAAGAGAAACTTCATTGCTCAAGTTGCTAATTTTAGAAAGTGGGTAAGTATTTGTTTAAAGTGTTGTGCCTACTTGCCCTGTTCTGATAGGCATGCTTAAATACCTGCTTTTGGCCTCCTCTGTAGGAGGCAGGGTGTAGGAGACAGGTGAATGTTTTCTGTGATCTGCCTGGGCTTTTTTCATGACATTACTTATAAGCATTGTCATGAAAAACTAGGCAATTTGAAAGAACCTAATTTGTATATTGTAAGCATTTCCTTGTTCTGCAGCTGGAGACTTAAGGCATGTTTAGCCCTGCAGTTAGGAAATACACTGTTTGGAAACAACATGAGAGCTAATCCCATCTGGTGCTTTTATTACTGAAAACTGGGCCTTCTATTACTTTGTCTATTTGGTTCCTATTATCACATAGTAAATTAAGTAGCAAGATAAAATATCCTCTCTCTGGTATTACTATTTCCCCTTACTGTTCTTGAGGAATGACAAGAATGTTTCTGAATAAGGTACACGTTTTCTTTCCAAGTCATGCATTTTCATGAAAGATAGAGAAGCAGATGACAGTAAAACAGAGATATCAACTATTCTTTTCTAATTGAAGTAAGATGTAGATATCACCACAGAAAAAGCTTTCCACTGGAGTCTCTCACAGTAAAGGGAGAAATGGTGTGTTAAACAATGTTGTTTAATTGAAAGGGAGATGTAGAAATCTGTTACAGAACCAGGTTTTGTGGGACTGTACTATATATTGTGTACATCAATGTAAAACTTACTTTAGAAGTAAAAGCATGAATTACACTTGATTTGGTTGAAGGGGTCATATAATGACCTATTGTTTGTCTAATAATTGCTTAAAATATACTTAGCCTTTTCTCTAGAATTCACGAGATTGCTTTAAAGCATTATCTTTAACAGTTCTTGAATTGCTAAAATGATGCAAAATAGGTGCACGCATTACAAAGCGAAATATAAGCTTCTTGTCAACCTCTAAAAGTACAGTTAATTTTTATTCTTTTTTTACTATGGACTTTCAGAAAGTGTCCTCTGACTATTGCCCCAAATTAAAGAAAAAGATAACAATCTACTGTTCTCAAAATGACCAAGGGGGTGCCTCGTTGTAATGGATGAAACAATGCAAGGGCGTTGTGCTTTTTGTCCAGTGGAAACCCTTAAAAGGTGCGACTTCCTTCTCACTAGTGAGAGAAAGTTTCAGAGAGGTGTCTGAAACAGAGTGCAGGCATAAAACTGGTGAAGTCATTCTCGCCTTTTGTGCAGCACCTGGAGAAAATCCTCATTTTTGGATTCGGCATCATCCTGTAAATACTAACCAGCTTTCAGTGGGAGAGGGCAGGTTTCTGCTGAGAGAAAGTAACTACATAGGTAGAACTACAATAACATGGAGGTAAAATGCTGACCACCACCTGGCTTTGTTAAACAGTGTCTCAACCTGCAACCTTAGATGTCGTTCTGTGTGACTTCCTGTAAGCCTCATTTAGTGTTTGGCAAGCATGGCTATATCAACCAGAAGCTGTTAAAATAGGGCAGTTCACTGGTCAGCAGGTTTTGTTGTCCACACATCTAGATGGCTTTTCATACCTTTCCGGTGGCTCAACACTTGCAGTACAAGTGGAGCGCTTGTTTTAAAGCAAACAGTTTAATATTAAAACTATTACTCTGTGTAGGCTGAGTTCAGATCTCATTTCATGGCTTGATTATGTCTTTGATGTGATAAGCTTGCTGTGAAATGCAAAACCAGAATATTGATAAAAACTAATAATATGGTCAGCAGCTTATAAATTATACAGCAGAAGTGGTCCCTTCCCCTAAAGAATTAGGAAATATTTGAATATTACAGTATGTTTCCATGAAAGTCATTTTTCATCTCTTAAGAGATCATGGATTTAGTAAGTTAATACTAAGTTGCAGGCAATTTTCTTAAGTAGCAAAGAACTGAAAATAATACTTGACCTTGGTTTTCGTTTTCTGAAAGCTTGTCTGTTGTCTAAAAGTTTTGATTCTTCAGTTATGAATCCTGGAAATTGCAGCCATGTATGCCAGATTAAAAATCTAAGAAGAGAAACTCCTGGTATTACAAATAAACTCATTTTTTGGAAAAGAGGGAATTATTAGCACACATCACATGGTCAGTTTAGAGTTTATTACAGTATGTTTTCTATAATGGGATACTCTTCCTGTTGTACAGGTGTAGTGCTAAGTTCCTGACTAATATTGTTTAGACCAAGAAGTTAAGACAATTACAATTTACTTTTTTTTAATTTCCTGAGATTTGTGAGTGCCAATACTTATTATTACCCATGAGAGTGTAGCAGTTCTGTCTTTATTAGGTGAAAAATCAATTCATAAATGCCCATTGCCATTGTTGGCATCTTTGCTCTGGAGAGAATTCTGGCAAAATTAGATGCAGACTTTGGATGATGACTTAATCAGAAATACAGTAGTCTCCAGTTGGTTGCTCCACTGTTCTTTGGGATTAAGCTCTTAATCTCTGTGTTTGCTAGGCAATGTTGGTCTGACCTGGAACCAGACTTTCAAAATTCATGCTGTCAGACACTCTGCACCAAATGGCTTCCAGCTTTTTGTATGACTAAGGGGAAAAAATTGCATATGAATCTGTAGTTTTGCCTAAAGCTTTGCATTTTGGAACAGAGGAGAGGTGTGCTTCTGGTAAACTGCATATGATTTGCAGTCTCTCAATTTTTCAAGTATTTAAAACTCTGTGTCAAAATTACTGCCCTATTATTCAGTTGAAAGCCACCTAGCAGAGGGACTTTTTTCGTAGTGCCTGTGTGTTTTTTGCTTTGTCAGACCTTTGTTTGTCACAGTTGTAGGGTAGGGGCTTATGCATCGCATTCAGACTGGCATCTGGAATGAGCTCCCAGAATGTTAAAAGGTTTTCAGTGTGGAAGCTCTGCCAGAGCACGAGCTGCAGTTCCTCGCTAACAGCAAAGAAGAATGTCCCAGTTCAGCATGATGTGCATTACTGGTACAAAACAGAGCGACATCAGGTTTTCAATATTGTAAGAAATTTGTTTTGAAACCTTTTACTATATGCCAGACTGAGTCTAAACATACATAGTAGCACAGAAAAGAAGGTATTTTCTCTGGAATATTGCTGTCTTCCTGGTGCCATACCACTGCTTCATAATGTCTCTTTATAACTGTCTGGCATTAGCTTTCCCTGCCTCTGCAAGCCAGATGAATAAATGTACAATTTTATTAGATAAATTTCCTTTGTTTAGCATAATTACTAATTTTCTAGGCTGAATGCTGAAGGGATGAAGGAACACATGTATCTCAACAGAGGTTTTGGAGTAAACAAAAGCTTTTAATCACATACATCCCTCATAAAGTTCTTGTAAGCCTTATATACATTTACTGTATATTCCCATGTGCTTCCTGTAATTATATTTTTGTTTACCTGATGAAGTCTCTGGAAAGCTGGAACAGTATTTTTAAGGCATCCTTGATCCTTAGTCATTCTAGAATGGTATATTTTACAGAATATCATTAGGAGCGTTTTGATGCAGACTCTGTTCTTGCAGCTGTGGACGTGGACATGTTGAGTTACTGTTTTGAATTTTAAAGTAGTATATCTTGAAAATTTATCTTTTGTGAAACAAGGCTACTTCAAAGAGTAATTACTTTTTAATATTGTTTGATCTTATGAAGTCAATCTTTAAATTGTTAAACAGTTCTTTTCAAAATTGAATTCGGATTTTTTTTTTTTTAATACTCTTGTATTTTTGGAAGTGCAAATTGGTGCAAGTATCTGTCCTTGAAAGTAAGATCTTACAACATACTAAGATAATAGCATAATGTGTAGTCAGGCAGATTTAAATAATTGGGTGTCTGTACAGAAATTTTTCTGGTGCAAGTCTGATTCTTGACAATTCTTTAAAAAATGATAAGTCTGTAAACATAAGCTATTACCCTTCCTGCTCTCCAGAATACGATGTGTCAGCTCAAGGATGCAAAAGGGATTGTGCGGAATAAACAGTCAGCTCATCTATCATTTATTTGATGAACATCTGGACATAAAGAGAAGGCAAACTGCTGATACAAATTTGTTAATAAATAGGACTTTCAGGATGCAGCAGAGGAGGAATTGGACAACTTTTGAGGGCCCGGAGTACTGAAAATAGACTGTTCAGCCCAATGTACAAGGTCGTAGTCTGGGGATGAATGAGGGTTGTTTTTTAAAGGGGGAGCTTCATCCATTGGCTCCATTACTTCATAAAAATACTTTCTGCAGTCCCAGAAGTAAGCCAGTACAGTAAGGAATTAAGGTAAATGTGGTCCTACGTTGTATCAGGACACCTGTTTCTGTAGAGAGAGAAGGGTATTACTGTAGTTGGACTGGACTGAATTGAACTAACACATGCACTCCTGCTGAGCTTTGTATTTGATAGCCCCATTCTCACTTCAAACTGTTAGCTGTCTCTCTTGCAACAAACCCATCTCTAACCTTGCTTAGCTGAAAATTCTCCTTCACTTTTCATATGCAGTTCAAGGGCTGTTGTCATCAAGGTGACATTTTCTAACACATTTTTTCCTTCTCTTTATCTGGCTGCCATAGGTGTATCTGTAAACAGTTGTTACTGTAATTGCACGTAATTAAAAACAGCTTGAAAATACTCTCTTACTTTAATAAGAAAAATAAATGCTATCCATTGGTGTTTTACCAGTGGATCATTTTACATTGTTAGCAATTCTGTTTTTCAGCATTAGGGGTTCAGCGTTAACTGTGTTTTGTTTGTCTTGGTTTGTTTTTGTGATCAAAGCAAATTAAAGGGAAAAATTTTTGTATACAATTATGAGTGACAGACACCACTCATATGTATTTTGGAGTGTGTTATTAGTATTTTTCTCCCACCATGAAAAACAAAACCAAAGGGTGAAGGGGAGTAGTATAATAAAGTAGGTTCAGAGTGTCCAAGGGGGTTTTCGTGTTATAATCCCTTTAGCACTCAGGGGGAGAGTGATCGTGGGCTTCTTTTCATTCTCAGTTACTTTCTAATCAGAATAGAGGATATTCCTGTAGTAGATCTCCCCTGGCTTGACTTGGTGGCTTTCTGACCAGCTGGAATGTTCCTTTGCCTGCAGTATATTCACACTCCCAGCAGGATTTAGTAGATCCTACACAGAAGCTGCAGATCTAACAAATAAGTCTCATCAGTTCCCATGTGATGGAAATTTCAGCAGGCTTTAAAAGAAATATTTTGACAAACAAGATATTTGCAAGATATTGCAGCTCAGTTTGTTTTAAATAACACAGTAGCTGCACGTGCATGAAGCACACTAGAGCAAGAAATGGTGTGTGTTACTAAGCTGGTTTGAGGTGACTGTGTGATCTTCCCAACTCATGGACTGATGGAATTGCCAGCAGTCCCCAACCACACACTCTCTGTTCACAGCACCTGGCTCTGGGCTGAGCAAGAGATTCTGGCTCTGTGCCTTTTCACACAGTTCAATTTGCTGGCTGAATACAAGCTGATTGCAGCAATTGGATTTGGTCTCAATTTAGGGATAAAAAAAAAAAGGTTTAGCTTTTTTAATGAAGGAAAATGAAGACTGAAGGAAGTGCAGTCAGTACCTTGAGACAGGTGGTAATCCATGGGCTGTCTGCTCCTTGGGCTCCTTGGCTGTCTTCAGTCTCAGCTTGTCACTGCTGTGTAGGGATGGGGAAGGAAAGGAGAGGGGCTTATGGAGCTCTAAGGTGAAATAATGACTTTTTCATAGTAGACCTTTTTTTTTTCCAACCAAGCTTAACTCCAATACTGAAGTAAGAAACTTCAAGATTTAGTTATCAAACAACACTCAAATCTCACTTAGCAGTCCTGCATATTCTTACATAAGGAATTAAATGCTTTTATTTCCAACTAGACAGTTTAACAAAGCTCCCTAACCATTTGGTCAAGAGCTGCCATGATAGTCTCAGTGATTGTCATGTTGGAGTCTGGGTGGCTTCCTCAAGTGCATGGGAACTTCAGTAAGTGTCAGGGGATTTAGAAAATATACTGTAATTTAGTAAGTGAAATATACTGTAAGTTAGTAAGTGAAAGAAATAAATCTCATTTACTTTCTAACTAATATTTTCTATTCTAAGAATTTTCTCTTCTGGTGTTTATTTTAATTTGTGAAAAATAAAATCTGAAGATTGATAAGGCCTGGAAACACAGTTAAAGTCCAAACTTCTCCCACATGTATGTTGCCAAGTAGTTGCTGTCTGCCTTGTGCTCCTTCCACACAAGCCTTTTGGCTCTAATCTCTCTGCCAGACTGCACTTCACAGACCATTTTGTCTCTAAGTAGCAGCAAAAGGAACTGAATTAACAAACTAGTAATTTTAGCTTGTTTTAAAATCAAAGTGTGTTACTTCACATCCAGCAACCTTGTGTCCATGACTGCAAGGTATCTCTCTATTTCCTCAGGTTTTCCTCTCACATTTAAACACTATGATCTTAGAAATTGTTATGTGATAGCCAGAAGAACTGGCATAGCAAATAAGCAGGTGGAAAAAGGTGCAATTTTCAGTGCATGGTCAGAACACAATGTAATTACACCATTGTCTTTTGGTGACATTTGCTTTTTCCTGACTCAGATTCACGTGTTCATACCGTGGTGCCAGACACACTGTTTTACACACAGGAAGACTTGGATCCCTGTCTCAGAGGGATTTTATTGTGATTTGGACTTTATTGTTAAAAGTGACTCTACTCCAACCATCATTTATCTTAAAATGGAGGAGGGCTTTTTATTTCCATCTGCTTGAGAGTAAAGATTTTTTTTCATTGGATGAAAAAACAATTCCCCTGAGTGTTAAGAAAATTTATAACATTGAAATGACCAGTATTTCTATGTCATCAAAATATTTTGATTCTTGACAGCACAGGGATATAAATTAGAAATTCCTTTTGTTGATTTTAAACTTGCTACACAGCAATTTCAGTAGTATGGCTTCAGTCATAATTTTAAGCTTTCAGCTGCCTGGGAGAAAAGTGCTAAGACCTGCATTTTATACTTTAGGTGCTCTTGAGATGATGCATTTAGAATAAAATTAATGCTTTTGTTAACATTATGATAGATTTTTTTACTTCTAAGATGTCTGTAATACATTATATATAGCATATAAAATAATCTATTTTGATTTAACTTAATTCAATAATTGGAAATGTACTTCAATCTGCTTTGTAAATATGCAGCACAGTTCCTTTTTGAAGGGCTCTTGGGTGGGTTGTGCATTTTGAAGTGTTTTGAGAAGTCTTATCTGTAGAGAATTTAACATGAAGTAAGAATAAATGTGTAAATAGACATATAAAAGGTGCCTAAGTTCATACTTCTGTTTGTGTGTTTAAAATATTTTCATGTCTCTAAAATTTTTAGCTGCAACATGAGAAAGCTGAACTGGAGCAGCATTTAGAGCAGGAACAGGAATTTCAAGTGAACAAACTGATGAAGAAGATTAAAAAACTGGAAAACGATACAATTTCGAAGCAGCTCACCCTGGAGCAGGTAATTCCTTCCTTTCAGAATTATAAGACTGAGAAGAAAACAAATACTTCTTTGTATTAGATTTGACTTAATTTTTTGAGTATATAAGAAACTGGGCAATATCAAGAACATAGAAAAGTCAGTAGTTTTACTTTCAAAGCAATAATCAGTAACGTAATTCATCATGCAAAACTTTGATTACTTTTTTTTCACGGCCATTATAACTTTCAGTAGCCTTTCTGCAGGCCTTCATGTCTGCTGGACAGCAGTGAGTTTTGCAAATGCAACTTTTTTGTAAATAATGCACTGTCACTTCCGATGGTGGTTAAGCACAGCAGTGAACATTCTGTGTGTGGTCTAGCTGTGCTCCAGGTCACCTTATTGTGGCAGCTTGGAGAGCACAGGGCTCAAACTGGGAGATGTCAGCTGTGTGTGTTCTTCAAGAGATTTGACTACATCCAAGGCCCCATCTCCCCAGACAGTCCTGAAGATTGCAGAGATAAAACACCACTTGTTTTAGTCATGTTTCAACTGGAATTTTAGACATTATGTCTAATTTTAGGCACGTGCATCAGAGCATCTCAGTGGTGTTAATAGGAGACCTTTTGACTTAAAAGGCAAACTGATGAAACCTGTGGGCTTGTTAAAGAACTTCAGATTATTCTGAGATGTGGAGGTCCAACAATCTGAGTGGTGTAAATCTAGTGCATTATTTCTGTGATTTCTTTTGCTGTGGAACTTTTCTGCTGCTGGCAATCCAAATTTCTACCAGTTTTGTATGGTCTCCTATATCTGTTGGCATGGATAAATTAATTAATGGCTATGTAAATGATCAAATGGGTTTTCTTGATTCTTAATGCTAACATTCTGTACGAAGAGACCTATGGAACAAATCGAAAAATAGAAAGGTAGGAAGATGTAGTTGCCAGCAAATCCATAACCAGCATGGAAATTATCATGAGATTGAAATAACTCTCTTAGCCACAAGGTGGTGGTGGCCACCATTTAATCCAAATGCAAAGTCAGCTTAACATACTAGGCTGTTGTCATCTTTGAACATGAGCCACAGCTGAAATCTTAATGGTATTTATTTTTGTATCATTGTTCCGGGCAGACAGACTTGTGAAATCATAAAATTTGAAACTGGCTGCTACATTTAAATATCAATGATATATTGTTCAAAAAGCATAGATGCACGAAGGTCTTTCTCTCAAATATCTGACCTTGAAGACTTACTTTGTTTGTGAAGATGTTAAATTTGGCTGTCAGTCTTGCTTTGAAATTCCTTGTGTATGTATATGTAATGCAACATCTGCCTTTGTTTCCTCTCACTGTAAGGTCTCATAAATCTCAAGTTACTTTGAACTTCACCATGCTTTCTTCCCTTGCACAAATAACAAAAGTTTATTGTGCTAATTAACGAGCTGAAGCAGCAGCCTTTGGTGCTGTACCTACCAAGCAACCACAAGTTGTGAGCAGAGCCATGTTGCCTTTAGGGGCAACACACAGGGAATTAGGAGAGATTGTCACCACACTTCCACATAACCTTTGGAACACCTGTTAAACAGGGCTTGGAAAGAGGACTTCAACAATGCTCTGAACTGGGCTGCAGTACTAGATCTGTCACTAATCAGTGAGCAGATAATTACAACATATGTTCACTAAACTATTATTCTTAAAATAGAGAACATCTGTGCTTTGTCTCCTTTGCTTTTTTTCATCTGAACTGCTTGTGCCACAGGTGATCAATAGGTTGTAGCAGTAGTGGTTGCGTAGAATGTTATTCCTTAATAAAAAATTTAGTTGGATCTTAGGGTTCAAATGTGACCTGAAATAATTTGGCAGCTTGAAGTCAGCAGAACATTCTTCTCTGAAGGGTAATGGTGGAGAAATTTGCAGCATGTGACTGTTTCATTAACTGAATGGCTCAGTTAAAATGAGCAATAATGTTCTGTGTACAGTTCAGTGCCTTGATAGGAAATAAATAGCTGTCAGTTTTGTCCTACAGAGGCCAAGTGTTTGTAGTCTTGCTGTTACTATTTTTAAGTGCTTTTCTAATTCATACAGTATAGTGAGAAACTAGAATGGATGCAGCTAGGAGATGAAAAATAAGAACTAAACTGCTAATAGTCATCTCCTGTGTCTTCTTTGAAAGGAGAACAACATGAAATGTGTAAAATCTTCTGGAAAGATTTTCTTGGAGAGCAGCAGAGAATTAAAGCTACAAAGGGGAAGGGACAGACAAGAAGCAGAGAAGTTAAATTTGGTGTAGTGGGCTTAGGCAGAGATCAACATATTCAACTGTCATTGATTTGGAAGATCTACATTTCAGGAAGGAACAGTTGTGCTTGTTAATCAGTTGTCAAGAAAATTGAAAATCAATAATCCAGGAATACACAGTCAATGGATATTTTAGCTGTATTTTAAAGTAAAGTAAGTGCATGTGTGAAAGAGAGGTGAAAAGAAACATAATTGTGTGTCAGGAAGGTTAAACGGAATTTTTCCTCTGAAGGGAAGGTTAAGGTCTGAAAAAGCAAGTAATACTTCCTTGTTTCCCTGTTCTGATGGTAAAAATTAAATGATGTTTGATTGGAATGTGACTTTGAACCCATGTGGAATGACATTAGTATTGCAAGAGCTGCTGGCTTGGTCCTGAGATATAATCCCATCCTGCTTATTGTAGTTCAGACTATTATCACATTTTTCGAATACTGTCACATTTTTAACAGATTCATTGACTGGAGTACGTTTCAAAGTACACCTGAAACTATCCAGTACGAAGCCAAATACACCAGTTCTCTGATTAGGATGCTGCAGTTGCATCTTCTGTAGGTTCAGTTCAAGGTGTTCATCCTCAGAGCTTTAATATCCTCACACTGGGAGGCACTGGGACAACACTCAAAATCAGGAAAGGAAGATACCTGTTTCTAGTATGTTTTCATATTGCTGGAAGTGTGGAATTTTAGATCTGTTTCACAACCTGGTTTCTTTGGTGTTTCATCAGAGCAGCTTTCAGGACACACCACAAAGCTTATTTGAATATTGTTGCCAATGATTCGACTTTGCCATTGTGCACACTCACCCTACATGCAGATTTATAATTAATGGACTCCACTGCCTTGGTGATGGTTGCTATAATACTAAATGTAATCTTAGATTTTTCAAATCCACGGTTATAAATAATGTACTCTGTCTTCAAATTCCAGTGTGCTGCTCTTCCTACCATTAAAAGAAATTAATTTCTTTTCACCTCTATGTTTTTGTGGGTTTGTTTGTTGCTAGATCAATAACATAGTAGTAAACAGTAAAAGAGGGTGAGTCTAAACCATGCTGCATTGAAATTATGCAAAAACCATTGCTGCAGTGGTCATGATCTGCATTCAAACTTTTTTCATTCAAAGATTTGCTAACCAGTGTTTCTTTTTCTAGTTATGATCCCTATTACTCATCGATATTATGTCTATTTTTACTTACAGTCACTAATTCCTCTAACCTTTAAAAAAGAAAGTTGTTCTTTTGTTAAACTTGCACTGTTACCTGAAGTAAGTTCATGTTTGGTTTGGGTTTCTCAGTATGAATTTAGTGGTTAGCACAGAGCCCTTACAGATTTAGATGCTGTAATAGCCCTTCACCCAGTGATGCTGTAAATGTGTGAGGAAATCCCTTAATCTGTTTTCAGTCTTTCCATTTTCTAATGTGAGATTATTTACCCATCAGAAAAGTGGTACTAACTAAGTCCTGACTGGGAAAAATGCCTCTATGCTATTTCCACCTGTGTTGATCTGTTCCCAAATATTTCATTATTGCTAACTTTTTGAAGAGTTCAGCTACATTGTTACTGAATAAGATCATCTGTGCCTCTTAATATTCTCCTGTATTATTAATACTTGCATTGTATTTCTACTTAAGCACTAATAATAGATTTCTTCATGTATGGTGTTATTATTAACTTATAGTAGAATGTCCTACATTATATCTTCTTATATTAACTTACAGTAGAATCAAGAATGTTTGTTCACACAGTAACTGAACATAAGTAATGTCAAGTTAAGCTTTTACTTTTATGAAGCCTTTGCTAGGAGGACAGAACTGCATTTGTTTTCCTAATAAGAATTGATACAGTTCACATAATTTTTTCTTTACTATTTTTATGTCACTCCTTTATCTGACACAAGGCAAACATGGCTTCTCTTCCATGACAACTGTGAAACTACTGAATCTCTTGATTTTTCACTGGCTCTGTGACCAGTGCATTGTGCCTGAATTTTGTCTCTCCTTCCCCTTGCTGTTGTAGAGCATTATTTAAAATGCAGTTTTTAGAGCAGGGATCTTTCCTGACAAAAAATACATGCCCATCATTTTCATTAATTCTTTTTCCTGTCCAGCTAAGACGTGAGAAGATTGACCTTGAAAATACTTTGGAACAAGAACAAGAAGCACTAGTGAATCGTCTCTGGAAGAGAATGGATAAACTTGAAGCAGAAAAACGGTTTGTCATGTTGCAGTACACTTGTTACTATGGGAGAGATTTTTAATACACAATGTTCTGGATTAATTATCTTTATTTCTGTCCCATAAGAATTGTTTGATCTGTGAAACCCTGGAAGTTATAGCAGTTGTAAAGCTCCTTGTTTGCATGATAAGACATAATTGATTGCTTAAAGTAGTTAAAGATAAATAGTATAAGAAATTACTTGGGAAAGCATGAAGGAATTTACTGAATTATTTCAACTGCTCATAGCCTTTTTCTAAAGCTTCAGGTATGTGGTCAGCTTTAATTTCGTAGTATTTTACTGTATTTGTTTTATGAAAGGCTCTGGTTTTTTCCCTATCTGTTCAAAGAAAACTTCAGGTTTTTCTCAGTGGTGTGCACCCATGTCATTGAGACTTCTCACTGCTTCTTTAGTAGAAATTAAGACAGTGACTCTTTATATTCCTGAGAAAGCTAAAATTAAAAGTATGTATGAAAGCAACCATCTCTTTAATGTCATAATATAAGAACTCTGTTTTGGGAGGGAGTTGGGGAGAATAATGATTAATAATGATTAATAGCTTTTTTCCCCCCTACATATTTAAATACATTTATGTTAGTGTGACTCCCTGAATCTTGACTGGGGCCTCAAAAAACACCTGATCCGAAGTGAAGAGCAGGTTTTGTAGTTTTATTTTACAGAGCCCCTCTCTGTGGAGGGTGCAGAGCTACATGTGGTATTCAGCAGTGGTAAATCCATAGCAGGATGAGCCTTTGGTAGGATTTTTGTGTATATTAGATTTAAAGCCTTCTTCAAGGCAAACTATTTCTGGTTTAATTTATCTCAGACTGTGTGCCTTCATACAAGGAGCCATGGTGGATCAGACCTTGCTTTAGCACACTTTGTATGGTCCATGTGAATACCACATCGTGCAAAAAGTTGTGCTTGCATAGTGCTGTCCCTGCTCTTTGGGGCAGAGTTGGGTCTGGCCAGTCAACATGTTCCCAGTAAAGAACAGTTTCATGCCTTCAGGCTGTAAAATTCTTCCTGTGTTAACTCCCAAACCCATCATTTGGAACATATAATATCTACCATGTGCGTATTTCATAAGAGAATTACATTACTCCTGAATTTACCATCAGTTATTTGAGGTATTTGAAACTATGACTATATGGAAAATCTTAATTCCTTGGAGATTAAAAAAAAAAGGGGGGGAGACTGTTTGACTATCCTTCAGAAAATATTTGTGAAGTTTTTTCTTTTCGTAGTAGTGTTGAAATGAGAAAAGCTTGTGTTTCACCATAGACATACTTTACTCATCATTAATCTTCACTGTGTGTTCTTTGTCTAAGAACTTAAATGTAAAAACTCAGATTTAATGAATTTGCTTAGCAAAAATTTTTTAAATAGGTAGCACTTGAATATAAAACTGAGATAACTCCATATAGTCGAGAATTTGTTTTTCCTGAACTGTATGCAGAAGTATTTAGAAATATCAATGTCTGGATATTTTACCTTTTTTTATTTTGAATTACAAAAGAAAACAATATAAATCCTCCCAAATTTATCTCACCAAAACCAGTAGGTAAAATAAATCCTAAATACCTGTCAGAATCCTTGCAGTGGCTTTCTGAGAGATACAAGAGTTTTTTTTCTTTTCATTAGAGTGGAAGGTAAGGTTTGAACTGTTTTTCCATATAGAATTTTGCAGGAGAAATTAGACCAGCCAGTATCTGCTCCACCATCACCCAGAGACATATCAATGGAAATAGACTCTCCAGAAAATATGATGAGACATATCAGGTTTTTAAAGAATGAAGTGGAGAGGTTAAAGAAACAACTGAGGGCTGCACAGCTACAGCGTGAGTAAACAACTTGTTTCAAATCTCATAAAGTTCGTTTAATGTAAGATTTTTATATGTTCTTTCTTGAGTTTGAATTTAAACTAGAAGTGATAAAAAATAGGGCAAGTTTGGATTAAAACATTTTTGCCCTGCCTTCCCGGAGAAGAGGCTGTGGCCCTGAGCACGTGGGCTCAGCTGGCAGAAAGCTTCTTGCACCTTGCCATGAACTTTGTAATGCCAGTCCTTCGTTCCTTCGTGCTGTATCTGAAATTTCTGTCTCATTTTTATCAGTTCTGCCTAGTTCCTAGTCAGTAGTGTTATATTGCAGCTGGTAAGCAGGTAGATACCTCACCACAGAGACAGAAAAATCTGTGTGAGTGCAGAACAAGCAACACTGTCCCCCTCTGGTGTGCTGATCTAGACAGGCCAACTGGGATATTTCAACCTCCATTTAGAGAAATCGCTTCCCAGAGGCAGTGGCCTTCCTCTAAGACAGACATGATGGATCAGGAGTGCTCTTGTGCACAGACCTTGTGTGCAAGTTTGTGGTATTATTAATTTGTGGCTGTTAAAAGAAGATAAGGACAGCTAATCTTTGTACTTTCCAATTCTGCGCTGCAGCCTTCGCTTACTGAAGTTCAGAACAAGAGCAAGGCCTTACGTTTAAAGTACTCTGTGTACAAATCTAGCCTCATTAATTTTATTTCAAGTATCCTCTATTATTTCTAAGTGGTTCCTTTTTGAATTACTGTGATTTAGAGTAGAAAAAAATTGAAAGCACTGAAAGTCAAATTCTCACTGACAATAAGATGTAGGTTTGAAAGTACTCTTTCCCTTTGTGAACAGGTTGAACAGCGCTGCAGTACGAGTAGCAGTGCTGATAGGAATGATGGATGTGCCTGCAAGGCAGAAGATGAAGCTGAAATAGTTTTCAGTTTGCTCTTTGCAATATGTGGTCATTAGAGATCCTCTAGTATTGTTCATAAATATTGAAGGAAGTCTTCTTGAAGTCTGATATTTGTGTTGCGTTTTTTATTTCCGAAGCAATTCTAGGAACTGTTTTGGTATAATAATATTTTAAAATAAGTGATACTGTTACATTTAGGAGTGGTATTTCCACAGAAGAGAGATAAATCACATGTTGTTCATAGTTTGGGAACAGTCTTCTAAGAGAGGAATATTCTTTTCATTGAAGGGTGCTGCATAAAGAAGTGATCACAAAACATGATGAAACATTTTTAAATATCAAGGATTTAACTTTAAACTTGATCAAACATTACAAAATCTCACAAAATACGTGTGTCAAGTCTTCATCATTTGTTCCATTTCATATAAGTAACCTGTCACAATGCTTCATAACTTTCCATAATTTGATTTTATCACTTTAAATAATCTGTGTTACCAGACAATTTAATTGATGTTTGCTGAACTTGTTTAGAATCGAAAATTCAAGTTGCCCTTTGATATAAAGAGTAAGCCTCTTGTTGACTTTTTATACCAAAATTTAATGTAATTTTAATATAAATATTTTAATATCAGTACATGTTTTGCTAGCCAGTTTCTGTGACAAAATGTGTAATTGAAAGAATGCTGTAGAATACATGTAAAGTATCAATTTTAATACAAGTTTGAGTTTCAGAACTTATGCTTCCTCCTTTGAAATGAAAATATACCTTTAAAATAATTTCTTCTATGTGTTGCAGGAAGACAACTGTAAATGTCCCTGTAAATGTGGAATAGCATTATTTTAAGGGAGAAGGAATCAGTATTTCTTCTTAATGGTTTTAGTCACATTATTTTCTTCATGATGTTTTGTCCTTTCTTTTCAAATTTAGGACTTTTTTGTTGTTGTTTTTGTTTGTTTGTGGAGGTTTTTTTACATTTCATTTCAAAAATTGCAGTCAAGCAATAGTTTGTTTTAGTAGTTACTGTTCTGAATTTGGCTTTGAGGTAATAACTTAGAGATGAAAATTTTGAGTGATCTATCCTGAGCAGTTCCTACACCCTCATCTCGAAGCATTGGCATAAAATTAAGCGCGCTGGGAAATTGAATTTTAATCAAATGTTAACAAAATTTTGAATTTCAGATTCAGAGAAGATGGCACAATATTTAGAAGAGGAGAGGCATATGAGGGAAGAAAACTTGAGGCTTCAAAGAAAATTACAGAGGGAAATGGAACGTAGGGAAGCACTGTGCAGACAACTGTCAGAGAGTGAATCCAGCTTAGAAATGGACGATGAAAGGTTTGTATCTTTTAGCCACCCAGATCTGGCATTGACTTATTTATCAATACTGCTTTTAGAATATTATAGAATAAGCATAAAAATAACCTGTATGTGAGTTTAATATAAATATCAAATTTCAACATAGTCCTGAAATATTTTCAGTAGAATTGTATCAAAGTTGTGTAGAAATTGTGTTAGTTTTAACAGTGAGGAAGAAAATATTTGTACGTTATCAAAACACTTAATCTTCATGTATATTGAAATAAATATGGCTGTGGAGTTACGAATCAGGATAATTTGATCACAGTAACTCTGTTTTGCCCCTGACTTGGTAATTGGAAGGAATTCTGTGAGGTAGAAACAATATCCTTACTTGGACCTAATTCGTCCTTTGCAGAAAGTAAAGTATCTTCAGCCAAGTACAAAGGGATACTGTGTAAAGCCTTGGAGAGAGGAAGCATTTCCAGAACTGTTGGGTTGTTCTTGATGTCCAAACCATAATATCCTTGATTTCTTTTTTTTTTCTCTATTGCAGGCTGCTTGCTTGCACTGACCTTACAGATAATCCTGACTTTTTGATGTTTTTTTACCATGCCTTTTAGTGTTTTCTCACCTCGTAGTCATATGACAGTGTTGTATCTTGAAAGAGGATTTTAAGTACGTTTTGAATAAAACATTCTCATTTCTTATCAAATGCTCCTTATTTTGTTGTATTATTTTACACTGTTTTGGATTTATAGAGGTCCTTCAGAATAAATAAAAAAATTACCCTGCGCTGTGTATTCTTCTGATACTGAGAGATTCTTGGGTCGTCAGTGTATTTGTTCTAATTTACCAGAAACAAAGTACCAGATATTTTGTGTCAAGGAGTACCCTTAAGGTTCAAAGTAGTGTGTTCATTTTAATGAAATACTATGGCAACTTGGCATATATTGAATTAGCATCCGGTGTTAAGACGTAGCGAATACTATACAAATTAAATTGTTAGAAAGACAGGATTCTGGTGTTTGAATATTTTTTTTATTAGCCTAATATTTTCTTCCAGTATTTACAATGTAATGGAAGTACAGTAAGAATCTAAATCTATGTGAATTACCAGTATTAATCTAAAATTGTAAAGTATCCTCATAATGTTTTTTGTCAAGCACTTGTAGGTAGCAGTAACCTATAAAATGCAGGAAAATTTGATTAACTATTCTGTACTTCTAAGAAATTAATTGTCAAGTTGATTTTTGTGGTACTACAAAGGCTTGACAGAATAGCTCCAAAGCAGGTATTTGCAGTGTAAGTAATACAAAGCAAAAGGAAGGATGAGTCAGGCATCAGTGGTTAGTCTTGGAAGCACTGTGTATACGAAACACTTGTGGAATTATGTGCAGTAATGATTTTAAAATGTAAATTTTTGTCAACTTACACCTTCCTAAAAATGGTGGTGTGGATCAGATATCCATTTTCTGAGTTGCATTCTGTTAGCTGATTGTACTTATTGTTTGTAGATGGGGGTAGATGAAGATGCTATACTGACTGCAAAATACACAGCTCTCCCAAAACCTCTCCCTCCTGACTAGTGATAGCTTTGTTTTTTCAATCCTCCATCCTATTCTTCCTGAGACCAGGGAGTAAACTAAGGGTGTGCTGCTGTTCCATATCACCTGATCCAAGTACTAGGATGACTTACAGAAAATTTCATTTGTGTAGAGTACAAGGTGCTGAAGTCACAAAGAAGCTGCCTTGCTGTAACACATGGACTTGTCTGCATTGCAAGTTCCTGTGTGTTGCAGAGGTAGCCCAGTCAGTTCAATTCCACCAACCTTGCCACTGGTAGCTCTTTAGAAAACTATGTTTAATTAAACCTTGATTTGTCAGTTGGTTAGTTTTGTGTTGTTCTCTATTGCAGCTACTTTTATTACCTGATCTACCCAAATTCAAACCGACTTCGATATCACTACAGTGTACTGCCTGTGCTAGGACATGTGGCTCTGACTGAATATTCTGGTTAGAAATCAGCAAGATGCAGTATCAAAACATGTTTCAAATAGTTTATGAACAGACCTCAAAGTAGTCGTTGTGAGTTCCATCAGATAGGAGTATTTTTAGTGCTGCTTCACATTACTGGTTTTTTTTCCCCCCATGTTTGGACATAAATGCAGCTCCCCAGAATTTCTGAGAACACAGTGGTAGAAGGGAGTCAAGTAACAGTCAATAGTTAGCTAATTTTGCCTGCTGCTTTGCTGTGTCCACTAAAGAAACACAGCTAAATCTAATATTATAAACCCAGGTGCACTGATTTGCAACCACATGTGCAGGAGAAGGTGAGCAGGGGAGCATCTAATCTAGACAGCGACTGAAAAATCTAGGTGGAGAGTGCATAAGCAACTCAACCTGAAAGCTGCCAGCCTAGTGCTATGAAAAAACCCCAGAATTTCTTTTGAGATAAAAACAGCAAGTGGCAAGTAGGAGCAATTGGTATTATCTTTTATCTGCTTTTATATATCACTTAATGTCTGTGAAGAAGCTTCACTGTATTCAGTGAGTAAAGAACAAATAAATATCACTAAAGTTATTACAGGTGAGGAAAAATGCCTTGCCTGAGGTTCTAATCTGTTCAGTCTATCACAGTGAAATGTGGGAGGTGTCTTGCAACACAACCTGCAAATACCTTTAGTGAGGGAAAGTCCTGGGTTGAAAATGTCTCTTTATTCCAGTGGCAAAAGGCAGGAAGAGCAAATGGTTAAATGTTGAGACCAGAGGGATTCAAGTAGGAAACTGGGCATGTTTTAAGGATATGGCTGATTGGCTGTTGGATCAAATTATTAGTACTTTAATGATTTTTTTCCCCCTTTTCATGATTTCAGATTAGTGCTGAATGTCTTTTTGGAAGATGCACTCCAGCCAGACAAGCTATTGAGTTCAATGTAGAAATGATGTATAAAGTGCAAGAATGTAGTATAGGTCAGTTTGGATGGCATGGTTTATATCTCTCACCTTAATATGTACTATTCTGATCATATGGAACTTATATGGTTTTAACTGCAAATGCCTTAGGATAAGTCCAGCTGTTTTCACTGAAAGTTAAGCCAGTATCAGCAATGACAAAAGCTCCTGTCATGACTTCCTAAAGGTGACTAGTCCTTCATTAATCTAATGTGATTCTTATGGGAATTGAAAAAAATCACAGTGAAACATTTACAACGTGGCACATTTTAAAAGGTTTGATCTAATTATTCTTTGCCTTTTTTTGTTAGATATTTTAATGAGATGTCTGCACAAGGATTAAGACCTCGCACTGTGTCCAGTCCTATCCCTTATACACCCTCACCAAGTTCTAGCAGACCTATATCACCTGGTAAATATTTAACCCAGTTTCTAAAATTATTGTATGCATCACATAGTAACGTGCCCTATTAATATATTTAGGTCAGTAGCCTTTCAAAGCTAGTTTGGAGAAAAAATCCTGCATCATAAATGCAAGAATAGTTTTGCCTTAGGGGTCTCCTAGTGCAACATGTTTTGGGATGGTGAACAGATATTATATATTTTGGATTTGTGAACGGATGTTAAAGACCAGTGTAGCTGTCACACTTGAACTTTTATTTCTTTTTTGCTCTCATTTTCTCTCTTGCTGTCTTTTTTTTTCCTCCCTCCCCCCACCAAGTTGCCCAACAGGACACATAATTCAAACGGATTTCTAGGGTTTGATGATGAACTAGCAATGAGACTGCTGTTGTGTTCTGAATCAAAACTTCTTAGAGAAGTCTTGTCTTGAACGTGTTGGGGAAAAGTCAGTTTTCATTTCTCTTTAGTAGAGAAATGGCTTTTGTACTTCTGCTATTTTCTATTATTAAACAATAACTACAAAATTAAGAATTCTTGTCTCAGGTGCTTTTTATAATAGAGGCAAACAAACGTTTTCTGGGTTTCTAATTACTGAATGTAAGTCAAAGGAAATGTATTTGTGTTACTAACACATTTATTGACTGAAATTTAAAAATCCCTTAAAATTGCACTTGGGCATTCATTAGATGTTGTTGGCTGTGAATGTTATATGGCAGTCACAAACTCACTTCTACATAATGAAGTGAATCCTCTGTGCCCTGCTTTCCCAGGTTCACCTTTAGAACCTGCTGGACAGGGTCCCACACTGCAGGCGAGATGTGCTCTGTATTGACACATTCTGCAAGATAGGAATGAGACATTTTATTACACAGGTCTGCTAGAACATATAAAATGTCTTCAAATTGTTTTAATTTTCAAGGTTAGCTTTAGTTTTTCAAAGGATTCTCAATGGTTTTCATCCAGGTGTTGTAAAAGGAGCGAGTGTGTGTGAAAACTGGCTGTGGCCATAAGCTGTGCTTCGGTGTTAGAGATGAGCATTATGATTACGAGTTTTTGGGAGAATTTTGCTCTGCTGCAATGAGCCAAATCACTTGACTTTAAATGTTTTGCAATATATGTTACCAAGAAAGTGGCTTATCCATTTCCTGTAAGTGGGTGTACAGAAATGCAGTCTTGCCAACAGCTTCTCTGGGATGACCACTGCGGGCGTTTGTGGTTATCCACATGCAGGCTGCATAATAATGCAGAGTTCTTCTACTGCACACTGTGTCTGCAGGCCACACAGTGGTTAAAATTACAGCTGTGTGGGGGACAGATTAACTGGGAACTGACAGGCTTGCACCTTTGATTACTTAGCAATGCACCCTGTTTAGATGCTGGTGTGTCAGTGCAGGAGTACTCCGTTCCTACACTGGGACCGAAGCATATTCCTTGTTCCCTGTGGACTTCCCATCAGTAGTTGATACAAGAGTGCAATGTTCTAGTGGGAATTACATCCCACAGACAGGGGATGCTGAAACACAGTCTGAATCAGAGTTGAAAATAGCACAGCTGAAGTGGTAGTTTCTAACAGAGTTCACAAGTTTGGAAATTTTGGTAAATGTAAATGTTCCAGGCCAGCAGTTCTGCACAGGCAGCTGCATTACTCTCCTTTGCATCTGATAAATTAATATCCACAGCTGGGAAGTTTCAGACTTCAGAAAAATAGAAGCAGCAATTTGATAGAGAACTAATGAGATCAATAGGGAATTTCGTAGAGCTGTCTGGGATATATGAATGCAGTAATGGATGAAAACAAGTAGTTTTTGAGAGTACTTTGTATCCAAAGTAGCACAGGAAGATAATATCAAAAGCATCAGTACAGAATAATACAACAGTTGTATTTTGCATCAAGTAACTGTGTGACTTGGCATGTTTCATTTGGGAAATGGTGTGCCCAAATGTGTGGAAACAATTTGTAACTGGTTAGAAATGCTATAATTTCATATGGATAACTGGTCAGGTTTAATGGTCAGATTCTGGCTCCTGATTCCCAGAGCCTTTTGTGCTTGGGATGCTACTTTTGAGGACTCTTTGAAGCTGAGATACTGCTGAGATTTCTAGCACAGTGCATGGAACTTTGAAGACAGTGTAATTATTGCTACTCCTGGGCAGCTGGGGATTAGCTGGTCTAATTACCAGTTAGTCTTTAGTGAAGATAAACTGGTTTAGGCTTTGTAGCTGGGATAGATAGAGATTTTGGGCTGCGGAGATGAGCTGCCTGTTTTCACATCTTTGTCTGCTGTGTAGACTTGAGTTTGTAAAGCTTGTGGAGGTGGATTATCCCAAAGCAGTTCAAAATTGTTATGTTACAAAGGTTGACTTGAAGCATATATTTTGCCTTTTATTTCTAAAAATATTGCCTTTTCTTCTAAAAATTTGCCTCTGACTCGCAACACATTGTCACCTCCCTGAATATTGTTTCTGTCCTTGTGCTTACAAAAACACTTAAATATAGCATAAATGCTCTACAGGCAATTAGATTGTGTAGTCAAAGCAGATTAATTTCATTGTTACTCTGTAGTGGCAGTTATTCCATTGGAGTCACTCATAATTTGCACCAAACGTACATTGGGGATGTAACAGAATCAAACAGAATTAAAGGAAGCAAGAGGATTGTTTGCTTATATGACTTTATTAGTGATCTCAGGCTTGTTCTGTTTCCTCCCCAAGATCTTGTCTCATCTGTTGTAGGGACAAACAGACACCTGCAGTCAGGGATGGTGCTGGGTGTTGGTCCATGCTGTAGCTGCTGTGGCACTGTTCTCAAGTGTGAGAACTGTTAAATCCAGTGCTGTGTTATAAAAGTTTGAGACCTTCAGAAATTTTTATTGGTCATTATTCTCCAAAGCAGTTGCTTGTGTCTAATAGTAAACAACTCAGAAAAGTCCTGTCTCCTACCTTAGTGATAGTTTTGTCAGAAAGCAGAAGCAAGCTAAAGGTTTTGGAAAATGTGCTCTCTTGATAAATACTCAAACTGTTCAGAACACTTCAAGGTCTGAACTTGAAGCATTTAGCAGTTGCTGTTTCTGTTTACCTTGGTTAGCTATACAAGTACTGTGCATTTTTATAACTTGAGTTCTTACAGAAAGGAAATACTTAGCTGAAAGAATTAGATATTTACACTTCTGAATATTAGGCTTTCTTTAATGTGGATAAAATTAGTTATAATTTTAAATGTTAGTTGTTAGCCTAATCCAAGCTAGTAACATTTCCCAGGATGTTATTCAGGGAGCCATCTCCTCTGTGGAGAAATGGAATGCTGGATGGAAATAATTGTGAACTAAGCTACTAGGGGAGCCTTACACCATTTATCTTAAGTGAAAAGTTATGTTTAACATTGTGTAATTTATGTTTGAATCATATGGTAGTATGCTACAGGAAAAGAAAATCATTTCACATCACACTTTTCAGTATGATCAATAAATCTTAGATGTCTAATCTGCAGGAGTTACCAGTTCTTAACCTATCATTGATTCAGAACCAAAAAATTTTAAAAACCCCCTCAGACTTTAGTTTTTAATATGAAACAAGAATGTTGATGTTACCTTGTTTTAACAATTTTAGGTCTGTCATATGCAAGTCACACAGTTGGTTTCACACCACCAACTTCACTGACTAGAGCTGGAATGTCTTACTACAATTCCCCAGGCCTTCATTTGCAACATATGGGACCATCCCATGGTATTACAGTAAGTATTTAAAATAGTAAATACTTATTACAATATAGTTTGCTTTTTAAAAGTTATGATTGCTTGTCCTTAAGCTTTTTTACGAAATATTTGTGTAAATGTTTGTTTTTGTCTCCTTACTCCGAGATATCTATTGCTGCTTTCTTCAACCCTGATTTTCCTCTTCACCCCTCAGAAACTGATTCTTTTTGGAGAACCTTATTTTCTGCAAAAGAATAGGATGTATTATCATCTTAAGGACAGTAATAGGTATCATCTTATGGATCAGCAGGCAGGGTGTGAAAAGTGATGTTCTAAGCTACTAAGCCTATCCCAGGAAGTAAAAACATTGCTTTCATTTTTCTCCTAGTCTCCACCATCTGACGGATGAGTCATCTGAGGTTGCTTCAAGCTCAGGTTTTCTTCAGGATGACACACAATGCTACCATCATGTCACTGTAACAGGCAGTTAACTCTTATTTTCTATTCTCATTGGCAAAGAAGAAAGTTAATATAAACATTTGCTAGGGCAATTTCTCATATCTTTCAACTGAATTTATTTCCTTTTTACCTGCGATGTTTGGTGCATTTCTGCTTCATCATGTTTCTTCTAAATATTTGTGGAGTTTAATGAGCAAAAACAGAGCCTAAATATTAACCATTTGGCAAAAGACCTTACAGTTGTTGTGTCAAGACCAATTTGATTTTTCTCAGCAGGTATGGTAGTATGTAAATATCGTTCAAGGTTTTTGCTTATACTTGTCATTCTCACATGTGAAAACTTATTTCAATAGAATTTTTAGTACAATGCTGAAATACAGCTGCTTCTGCCATGGTTTAGGTGGGTGTGCAAAGGTAATTGTTACAATTTCCTTGAGCAAAGGGGGGTGGAGATGCTACAATGGTGGGTAGAACAGGAAGGAAGCAGGAAGGTAGAATCCTGGTCCAGGTTCAGCCCGTGGCTGTGTGTCACATGAGTTAGTCATGTTTCTGGGAAACCTGGAAACTAATTTTATAAATAAGTTTTTCAAGAAACTTGTTCTGTTCAACGTCTATAAAAATACTGCTCTTTCTGAAATGTGAATGAATTGAGTCACTATGAAAAAGATCATCTTCAGGACAAAACACTAATTGTTCTGAGAAAGGTGGTGATAAGTAGCTCTTGGCTTTGTCTCAGTACTGATGCCAGGTCCCTTCATATTATTAGATGTATGCAAATGCAATAAATGATATTAAGTGTTTCAGAGACAACAATCAGTTGTCAAGAGTCCCTTGGCTTTTGCATAGAACATTAAACTATTGTACATAGTTGTGCAGAAAAATAGATACAATATACTTATTTGACTAAATTGCAGTTTGATTCTTGACTCTTCATTTTTGATCTCCGTTACAGAATAAATTTGACTTTACCTGTAGTACATTTGGTATAGAAGTGTAATCATGCTTCTCCCCAGAGCTGATCACCTGTGATTGATTATTAATTGTGGGTGGGTGGTTTGTCATGCCATGAGGTTCTTGATTAATGCTAACTGGATTGGTAAGTAATTAGCATTTTTGTTTCAAAAGTGCAGAAGTTAGTTTTCTGCAATGTAATTTATATTTTTACATTGCTAACATTTAAAGATGATCACTCTCCTCCTCCCACCCCCCCCGGTTTGTAAAGATAAAGTGGGATTTAAATATTTGTGTTTAAATGTGCAAATTGTTGAAAATCTGTGGTTTCTGTTCAGGGGGTCTCTCTAACAACTGCTTCACTCATGCAGCTCAAAAGGTTGTAATCTGTTTTGTTTTCCAAAGAACAACTTGTTTTATGCTGTGGTCTTACTCCAGTGTGTGGGCTTAAGAATCTTTCAGAGAGCTAGAGATTCTGGGCAGACTCTCTGATATTCAAAACATTTCCACCCACACTCAGGTACCACATAGTTGTACCTCATATGCCAGCAGCATGAAGTCAAAGGTTCATCAGCACCCACTGGTTGGGCAGGCACAGCTGGGAGGTGCTGTGCCTGCAGCATCTCTCATTTCTTTTTAGGTCGCTGGTCATGATGGGTAAACATATCTTCAGGACATGACATGTCTTGTGTTCATTTCCTGCAAGCTAACAGGAAGGAATGCATGGTCTGTTTGATGTCAAGAGTACTTCCCCTTCCCTTTGCTACTCCATTTCAGAGTAACGTTTATTTTATGTAAAAGTTGTATTGTGACTCTTGCAATGTTTTGAAATTTATTCTTCCCACATAATTGTTCTGATTTTTTTTTTTCCTTTGCCAAGATTAGAGGACTTGCACCCGACGTTGTTCAGGAGTGTTGTTAAACATGATTTCAATATTTGTTCTGCAGAGGCCTTCACCACGAAGAAGTAACAGCCCCGACAAATTTAAACGTCCCACTCCTCCTCCTTCTCCAAACACGCAGACCCCAGTGCAGCCTCCTCCGCCACCACCTCCACCACCTGTGCAACCTTCGGTCCCGCCCGCAGCGTCGCAGGCAGCCAATTTTCAACATTCAGTGCATCCCTCCTCTCAGCCTTAGTGCATGTGCTCAGCAGTCTGTATGTCAGAAGTGGACTCATAACACGGAGCAGTTTACTAAAAGCCAAAGGCTTAACTTGGCATATTTGGATTTGACTTATTTGCACTGAGGTTATATAGGCTTCACTGTTAATTGTGTTGTAAACGTTTGTATAAAATGCAGCCAGTGTTGTGGGTCTACAACACTAACTTAACAAAGTTTTCCATCAGTGTTTACTTGAACTACATGTATGTCCATTCTCTGGCTGGAACATTTGCTACTCTGTTTGGTAATACGGCATTACGTCGTTTTGCTTGGCTCCAAAGCTTCATTTTCCTGGCTTTTAGGTTTGTAAAATTAAAGGGATACCTTTTTATATTTTTTCATGACAATTTGCAGAAAATGAAAGGCATGATGGGCTACATGATAAATTCTGAACTATTACAGTGTTTACCAAGCTTATGGAAAATCAGCACTATGTTTCAGTCATTTAAGATAACAGCTTCTAGTGCAAAAGTGAGTCAGAAACCCTAATCAGTGCCCAAGACACAAACTCTATTGTGTTACGTAGCAAATAAGCCTAATTCAGCACACAGGACACATCCATATTTCTCCTGTTTAAAAGCACCTCAAACGTATGGTACAGTCAGAATTTTACACTGAGGGAACTGGCTTGTTGGAGTCTGTGGAATGTACAATTCGTGGACCTTAAGATTTGATGATGTCACTTGACATCTACATTAACCTGTAAGCTGCCCATACTGTGTGAGCTGTCACAATGACCTCGGTAAGTGTGGTCCTGCCCACAGGTTACTGATTGCTGATTCAAGTGTGCTCTTTGATTTTTTTTTTTTTTTTTTTTTGCTGCAGAAGGCAATGTGATTGTAGAGAACAACTGATGATAATTTCTTTCTTGTTAAAATATATTAATTGTGATTCCCCCGAAGCAAAGTTCCAACAGGTATTCTAAATGTTCAAAAGTCTGTTAGAAATAAGATGAGCATAGAGGAATTTATTGGCATAACAGCCAAAACTTTGTATTGCTTGGTAGAAACAGAGTACAAGAAAGTAGCACAACATGGCACTAATGAATGCTTATTTAGCAGCCTAAGCCGGTACAATGTATAAAGAAATGTATTCTGAATACATTCTTTCCATTCATTTAGCACAAATAAATTGGTTTCACTTTGCAGTGGAACAAAGTGTCACTTCTTGATATTGACATCTTACTCGGTTACATTTTCCCTGAGGTTCCTGTTGAGTACTGAGGTTTATATATTATTGATAATTTTAAGTGGTTTACCTCATATATATGGATATGTGGGCCATGGAAAATGACAAGAGAATGTTTATTTTATGAGAATATGTATCTGGCTGTAATCAGAGCAGAACATGAGTAATTTATCTTTTGTTTACAAAAGTTTGTTTGACATGCCTAATGCTTTATTAAGGACATTTTTGAGAAGGAAGTACAGCATTCTGGTAGTATACTAACACTTGTACATATATTGTCATGTTTGCCGCTCACCTATTCAGTCAGGATTGCAAACTGAAAATCCTTATAAAATTAGTGCATTAAATCAAAGTAGTAAGTTAAAATAATGTTGTAAAAATGTTCTGCTTAAGACAAAACTAGGATTTCTTCACTGTAGCTATGTAGTTTCAGCTCTGAGAGAATTTAGAGAAATGCATATATAGTCTATTACACTTCTTAAACCAATATGGGATCAAGTGCATTATCAAATTACAGTAATTACGGTAGTGATTCCGCAGTCAAGTGATTCTCAAGATTGTGGCAGACCTAAAATTTGACCAAGTGCTTCCATCTGAAAATAATTGACCATAGCAGATGCTCACCTTTCCATAGAGGAAACTCAGCTGTGAGCAGTCTAATTAAACAGAGCTCCTGAATCAGTGGTAGGATTGCATGTGAGAAGGTGATAGGCAGTCCGAGGTGGGACGAAGGTCAAGGTAGGATCGGTTTAGTTTGGCGCTTGTCCTTTTGTAAACATAAGACGAATAAAAAAAAAAACCCAGGTTTTTTTAAGTAGGATTCCAGCTCAAGTATCACACTATTTGAAATGTGCCCTCCTTTCTGAAGTGCTTTGAGATTCTTGGATCTATGGCTCTACGGAGTGCAAGCCCATGGTGATGGTAGTACAAATGTGGGCGGGAGGGGAAGAGCCTTTGACGGTGTTTTAAGATCTCAAAATGGAAAATTGCCTAAAATAATTTATGTTTGAAGCATATTCCAAAACTGAATTTGCATAACCCAAGTTCAGCTGCTGTTATAAAGTGTCTTAGTGAACTTTCCTTACTATTCCAGTGGGACTGTTACCGGAAGAAAGTAAAGAACTGACAAATGTGTACTGAATCTTGGAAGTGTAACAAGGCACTTAATTGGCCTTATTGAACTAAGAACGTTGAACAAACATTTGCTTGCAATCAGAAGTGTTAAACTCTATTTGTAGACTTTTTGAATAAGATGAGAAATTGTGCACAACCATCTCCTAATAAATGTAAATGGATTTTCAGTTTCCCTTGTGAATTATAGTCATGAATTATGATTCCACAACTGTGATTTTATTGGATCTCGTATAGACTGGAGAAACTCACTTGACAGTGAGGTCCAGCTTACTCTGAGGGCTTGAGTGCTTGGTTTATCTCAGAAGCACCTGGGTGGGTCTCTGCTGTCCTTTTCCTCAGTGGCATGCTGCATCCTCACTAGTTGTGTAAGGCCACAGAAGCAATTTTAGCTGTGATGAGCATTTTGTGAGCCTACCCCTTTACAGCTCAAGATTAAAAAAATAAAATCTACCTTTTAGCTGGTTTAGCAGTGCTTTCCTCTCTGACAATCAAGCAGCTTTCTTTTTATATTTTCTCTCAAGGGATCTGGCTTGCACACTGGAATGCAGCTGATACTCTGTAGAGTGTTAAGAGTGTGTTTTATCCGCAGTTTGTTCCAGAGAAGTTCTTTGGAAGAAGAGGTGGGACTGTTCGCAGATAGTTTTCCAGCTAAAAGCCAGATAAGACTGTTTTAATTACATGTACTCTTCTGAGAGCATATTCCTGAGGGCAGAAAGTACTATCAGAGTTTTTCCAGAAGCTGTCAGTGCTTTTCTACTGGCAATCACTGTATTGGAGCTGAACAGAATAGGATTCCTTTCCTGTAAAAATGTTTACATTTAGGAATCCAGCTGCCTGGGTGGAATCCCTGTGCACTTCAGCTGAATGCACAGCAGTCTTGAATGCAGCGAAAACGAGAAAGCTTCCTGGGATCTGTGCAACTTGCACTGCTGCCAGGAGACCATATAGACTGTGGATATTTTGTTAAAAAAATGGAAGCTGATCATGGAGACAAATAAAAGAGCCTTGGGTAGTTGTCAGTCAAAGGAACACAGTCCTCTCATCCTCAGTATTGATTATTGCTTGCCAAGAGGATGCATCCAGGGACCTTGTTTAAGTTTTGTAGTGCTTTTTCTAATCCTCATGCTTAGTTTTACAAGCAGTACGAGTTCTAATACTGTTCAACTCTTTTGATGTTTC
Organism: Lepidothrix coronata; assembly: GCF_001604755.1. Lineage (NCBI taxonomy): Eukaryota > Metazoa > Chordata > Aves > Passeriformes > Pipridae > Lepidothrix > Lepidothrix coronata. The sequence goes on from NW_016690304.1 coordinate 5,424,042, forward strand.
CTCTTTGTTTCAGTCATGGCAGTCCATTTCTTTTTGATCATTGGGAGTCTACAGAGCATGGACTATGCAGAGCATATTTCTCCAGTTCAAGCCATCTCATAAGAAACCAGAAGGTTTATGGGTGTAAGCTATAAAATTATAATACATGCATATGTTACAGCAACCTCCTTGAGGGGAAAGATCTCTCCTCCTGAAGAGAGAGCAAACAGAGCCCCTAATTACCAAATGGACTGTATGCATAGAGACAATCTGGTTTCCTCAGTTCCCTGAGGAGCTGAATTCCTCTTTCAGCCCTTTTTTGGATTCAGATTAAAATTTTTAATATTTTAACTTTTTTTTTTAATTTCCACATCTCACTGTAATAAATACTCAGGATATCTTCATGTTCCTTTTGGGTAATAACCATTAGTCCCAGTACAAACAGAAGTTGAGTCATTGCCACTTTGTAGACAGGAGGAAGTCACTGAGTTTGCCAGACTGTGGCCTTTACAATGCAGTCATAGTTAAAGAGGAGTGTGTGCTCATATAGTGATTTACATTTTTTTTAAGCAGCTGGTGCTGGTTTTGGATTAGAGGTGTGTCCTGGGGAGGAGATAAACTCTGGAGTTTGGTGCTGCATTCCAGGCAGCTTCTACTTTAGGGAGAACAGTGCTTGTTCCTACTCAACTAGTTGGGCTCCAAAGAAAAGTACTACCTCATCTTTAGGTTGGGATGATGTGGCTGCAGAGTCAGGAGAAATGTGTTAGGTTTTGTTCTGCATGTGTTACCTGGATAGGAGTCTTTCCTCACTGGAAAGGGGCTCTGGAGGTTATAAAATTTTTGTAGAGAAGTGAGGAGTTAGGACAGATGGTTGAGGGTTGAGTTTGAGAAAACTGTGTGTCCCTGTAGTAAACTGCTGCTCAGAGTACTCTTTGTCTAGGCCTGTACTAAAACTACATTTGTGTGTGTGTGTGTGCGTGATTTCCTTTGAAAAAATGCTGTGTTGCTGTTCTTTAAGTTTATGGCATTGCTATCTAATTTAAAAAAAAACCCACCAACGATAACAAAAAACCAACAAAAGGCAATTCCCCTTTCCACAGAAATATTGGAAGTAGTCTTCTATGTGCAAAGGTGGGTTTTCTCATGATATAACTCAATGCTGCATCTATGAACAGAGATGTTTTATTCTAGTGGTAAAACCTAAGCTGTCCGAGGCACTTTAGTTTGTGATTGCTGACTTTTGTTTTGGCAGGTGTTTCAGATGAAATCTAAGCCTCCTGTGGAGGAAGAAAAAAATCACCTGACAGCTGTAGACTGTTCCTTTCCTGCAGAAATACAGCAATTTCCTCAAATGCAAGTAAAAGTGGAACAAGCATCCTTGAGCTTTTCTGAAGCTTATATTTAATTTCAGTACCTTGGTACCTTGCTCTTGTATATTTAGAGAACCAGTGAAGCCTCATTATAGGTTGACTGGGTGTCTAGCTGGTAATTCCTATGTTTTTTCTGATCCTAGTGAAGGAAGCCTGTTCCAATTTGGATCAAACAATGGCCAAAGTTCAGATTTGTTGAGCATGAATCCAAGTGATGACTTTAAGAGCATTACACTGTGTTGGTGTGCATCGGAGCTTATTGTAAGAACCTCAGATACAAAGAAGTTTGTTTGTTTTTTTTTAGCAGGTTACATTTTATTCCTGTGTTAGCTGTATTATTGCTTTTTTGTATATCTCAAGGTGTTTACATATATTTGTAATTGTTATGATGTGTCTGTAATCAAGCTCATCTGTGCCTTCATGCAGACTTCCAATAAACACTTGATTCTTTTGTATTTACTTGTATGGAAGAGTACCGGGTGGATGTGTATTTCCTTCTCTCTGTCAGCCTGTCATCACTGGGAAAAGGAGGAAGAAAAATGAGAACTAGGAGTCACAGAAAGATACTTGCTTATCTTTGTTTTTGCTGTCTTTGATTCTAGTTGGGCCATTTCTAATGTTTTCACTTAAATGTCTGAGTGTGGAACCTGGGGATTAACCTATTTGCATAATAAAGTTTGCATAGGAGGTGCTCCTCACTTTGGATTAAGTGAGTATTCAAAGTACAATGCATGCTTGACTCCATCAGTTTTCTGTCTTAGAAGAGCTGTTTCTGTGGGGAAATTCCAGAGTACCTCTCTGAATTAAACATGTCTGTTTAACCTTTTACAGCTGCCTTCCACTGAGATTTCAGGCTTTTTTTGCCACAGCAAGAACTGCAGCATCTTTTGGTCTTAGTAGGCCCACGTATCTTGAGGGTTCTTTTCCTGGGGGATGTGGAGTGGGGTAGGAAAAGAACAGAGTTTCATCTTTTTTCCAGTTTTTCTAAGCTCATAGGATCAGAGATGTGTATTTGTGCAAAGTTATAGAAAAACATCCTACGTCTTTTGAGTCAGAAGCAGTACATGGCAGTACAGCTACTTTTCTGATCTGATACTAGGTGTAAGATGAAGAGAAAGCAAAAAATATTTCCTTGCCTATGCTAAGGGGTGTGCTGTATATTTTGTAGCTCAGAAAAGTGTGCTTTTGCTATTCTTTTGTAGTAAGGTCATGGTATCTGGTGGTCTACTTCAGCTTGATTGTCTTGTCATCAAACCTTATTGTTCAGTTCAATCAAGTTCTACGATTGATGGATTCAGTAATTTCCTAATGGAGATCTGTCTTAAGAATACACCATAATTCCTACTGTTTTGACATATTTTCTCACTGAAACTTTAACCAGTTATTGTATTTAATAATTTTAAAGCATGAACCAGTTTTAAACTTCAGATTGTATGCATTTGTGTAAATTCTGTGTGTACTTCATTGTGCCATCCCTTGTGATGTCTCTTTTGTCACTTTTTTATTGTGTGCATTCATTCATCAGCACAGAGCTTACCTGTGTGGCTCAGTAGCTTTTCTAAGTATTATTTGCTCTATCTGGGTGTTTTGCCAAGTTTCTGGGCTTAGATTTGAAAGTCTCAGTAGCACTTATGCTTATCCTGTATTCCGTGTCTGGAGTCTTGCTAAACTTGCTGATTGAATCTGCTTGTGTCTGTCTTCTTGTTCAGGTGTCACTCTGCCAGCTACCTCTGCTACAGCCTGCTCTGCTCTAGTCAGCCCAGGCCCCTGTGTGCAGTGGGAATTGTGCTCTTCCATTTTGACCTGTAAAATCTTTGTATTCTGTTGGCTGCACGTTCCTGGGCACCAGGCCATGGGTGTATTTCAATGAATGCTAACCCAGCTGATCCGTGTACCTCTCTCTGTCCCTAGAACACAGGCAGCATTTCTTAAATTGCCTTTATCCTCCTCTCTCCCCTGCTACAAGTGCTGAGCAGGCAGTTGTTCTGCCTGCCTCTGACTGCCAGAGCCAGTGGGTCTGTGAACTGGGTGAATGAGCTGTGTTGGTGCTGTCTGTCTTCATGCGTGTCCTTTGTTTTCTTTCTGACATTTGTCTGAACAGAAATGAGTCACTTGAATACTTTCAGAAGAGCAGATGAAAAGGGAAAGATGTGATTGGCTTATGTTTAGGTTGCCTTGTCCAGGTGATCTCCCCTTTAGATGGTTCTTTTGTATTTCTTCCAGTGCTTGTACCCCTTTATGAAGAAAAGCAAGTTCCCAGCATTGCAGGAGTTAACTTAGAAATCCTGGTAAACTGCTGAGAGTGGGAGAAAGAATGATGCATTGCAAAGCAAGCAATTTTAATAAGCCTAATCCTTCCTGTATGTAAAGATGCTGGCTTGGATATCAGTGTGTTTCACATGCTTTTGAGGCCATTCCATACTTTTTGAAGTACACAGTATATCCATCCTTCAGCCCAGAAGCAAGAGGCAACTGAAGTCAGTCCTGCATTTCCCAAATGGAGACTGAAGGTACGTATAGAGACCATTAGTTCACTTGAACACAGCAAACAGTAAGTACAAGAACTGGGGAGACTGAGATGGGAACCTTGAGCCTCAGGGCTCTTAGTGAAAGCCAGCTGTGTGGCTTTTCTCTGCTCCTGCTTGGAAAAGGCTCTGCTTGCTAACCAGTGAACAGTGGGTGATGCCTGCTGTGTCCTTTGGGTGATATGGAGTAAACATTAAAATATTCACAATGAAGGGAAAAAACTGAAGATAGACATGGCTTGTGTTTGCAGAATGGAACAAGATTAGTTCCAAATCCTGTATATTAGTGAAAATGCTGTACAGGATGTTCCCATACTTTTTTACTCTTAAGCCTTGAACAAACTCCAGCATGTGAATTTAATGAAACCAGAGCAGTGATGTGTGGGAGTCTCAAGTATCTGTAGTGTGACCATGTCCATTCTTCCTAGTGAGGAGGGGAAATGTGATGTCTAGTGGGACTTATTTAAACTTCACAGCATGAATACTTTTCTTTGCCATACTGGAGATGAGTTGGAGAAATTACAGGACCCTCATTTAACATCTCTGTTCAAGGGTCACAGTGTGGTAGAGAGCACTTCCGTAGCTTCAGATCACCTTTATAATATATTGTAGGGAGTTTTGTTTTTCCCAGTCACAGTATGGAATGCATTTTTGGGGCTGAACTTCAGAAGTATGCACTCCTACCTCCTCTCTCCCTCAGTCCCTGCAGTCACACTCTGGATTTTCTCCTGTCACTGAAGGCCCCCTTGTTCTGGTGTGAAAAAGCAGTGTTGTGAGCTGGGCTCTTGCCATTCTGGATCTGAGAGCTTTTTGACAGTGCTGCATGAAACAGGCTGTAATTTCGTAGTGAATCTTAACACTGTCTTGGCTGTCAACAGCAAAAAATAAATGGAGAAGAGGTCAAAAATGAGTGCTTTTATCTTTCTGCCTCAAGATGGGAATTTTAGATCTGCTGTGACCTCTTTTTTTCTTTTTTCGCACTTTGTAAAAATCATCCTGATTTTTCTGTAGCTCTTCAACAGTGCTCTCTAATTCTGCTTGTTTTCTAACAAGGGAAAGAAGTAAGGTTAGTAACATGAAGTAGTCTTGCAGTTAAGCTGTGATTGGTACCTGACTTTCTTTGGAATATGCAGAAATTTTTTTGGATCACATATGTGAATTTTTGCAATTGTTTTGATATAAAAAACATTGGATGGTCATTGTAAAGATGTAAAGCTATTAGAAAGTGTCCAAAGGAGAGCTGTGAAGGTGGTGAAGAGCCTAGAGGGAAGGCTGTACAAGGAGCAACTGATGTCCCTTGCTTTGTTCAGCCTGGAGGAGACTGAGGGGAGACCACTGCACTTGCAACTTCCTCATGGTGAGGAGAGGAGGGGCAGGCACTGATCTCTTCTCTGTGGTGACCAGTGACAGACCCTGAGGGAATGGCCTGAAGTTGTGTCAGGGGAGGTTCAGGGGTGGTTTAGGTTGGATATTAGAAAAAGATTCTTCACCCAGAGGGTGGTTGGGCACTGAAACAGGCTCCCCAGGGCAGTGGTCACAGCACCAAGGCTGACAGTTCAGGAAGTGTTTGGATGATACCCTCAAACACGGGGTTTGACTCTTGGGAATGGTCCTGTGCAGGGCCAGGAGTTTGACTTGATGATCCTCGTGAGTCCCTTCCAACTTAGAATATTCTATGATTCTAATTTTATTGTTTTTAATAACTGCCCTCTAGGTGTTGTTGGGGGAGCAGTGTAAAAGGGCCTTCCTCCATCCACCCTTGTAGCTGAGTGTGGAATAAGGGGGGAATGGGAGCATGCAGGAAAGACATGCTGAGGTCTCTTTGCAGCTCTTGGCTCTCCACACCGGTGTGCTGTTAGCCCACCAGGTTGGGCACTGTAAGGGTTGGAGCCCACGCCCACCCCCCCCCAGCAGTCTGCACCTTTCTGTCTCTACAGAACTTGGAACAGCAGGAATTTGCAGTTAAAAGGCCAGCTTGGCAGTAATTTTTCCTGGGGCTGGGCTCCACAGCTCTCTGCCAAAGTACAGTCTTCCCTCATTTTCCTAAAATCTAAGAACACGCCAAAATGCTGTAATGGCCAATGAAAGCACCTGATGATTTGGAAATGGCATTGAACCCAATCCTATATCTGAAAGAGTGTCTAGTACGGATGTGTGACACTGTTAGGTAACTAAAGGAGGAGGTTAGAATGTCATGTTGTCACGATGAGCAGAAGGAGAATAGATGAACCTGCTTGAAAGAGAAGAGTGGTATTTGAGACTAATAAAGGGGCAAAGAGAAAATAATGCAGGTATTCAAGTACCTTTTGACTAGCCCTTTCCTCTCTGCCTAGCTAGGATCACAAAACCAGCTCTCTACTGGCCATGAACAGCCCTAAGCTGAAAGCAAAAATAAAGTTTGTTTCTCTTATGCAGCAGTGCTGGCACCAGAAAACATCTAAGCAAACTCCAGCTGGAAAACTGAAAGCAGGATGAACTTCAGAGACAATTCCAGGATGAATTTCCAGAGACTTTCTGGAAAGCCAGGAGCAGACAGGAGGGTAGGGAGTAGTGAAGTATGGTGTGAAGTGAGAAGTGAGGACAGGTAAGTGTAGAAGTACCAGCAGAGAAAGGGAGGGAAGGGGTCCTGTGGGAACTGCTGGGATGGTCGGTTACCCCAAGGGACTGAAAGCTCCTGGAAATGGCAGTACAGGAATCAGGACATCATTTCTGGAATGTTAAAGGCTGCATATGACCCCTGACAGTGAAGCACCATTTTTACCTGAAATAGGATATAATTTATATATTGGTGTATATTTGAACAAATGAGGAAAGAAAAGATGGGCTGTGAGCTTCGGGGTTAGTCTCATGATGTTGCATGGCTTGTAGATCTAGGTCTACTTCTTGAAGTGATTATCTAGGCCCAACCTAAGTAAAAAATAGAGCACAGCCTTGGCAGTAGAGAAATTGAAGTTCCTAAATATGACGAAATTCACAGCTGCAGTGGTATATATTTGCAAAATAAATATATTTTCCCAGAAACTGTTGCTAGAAATTAATTTCTGTTGGGTGAGTGATTAAAATGATTATGGCTCTTAATATACTCTTGTGTTGCTTTTGCTTGCTCGGGTGTATTTCTGTATAATTTGAAAATTGACTGTTCACTTTTCCTGCATGGAGATTTTTACAGCAGACTTAGTGACCAGTACCTGTCAGAAGTTTTATTTAGATTATTTTCCTGGGTTTTCTTTCCAAAACAAGTGTTAACCAGGACAACATACTAAGGAATTAAACCTGTTAAAAATCACTGCATTCCTCACGGTATTAAAGAACTCTAGGATTAGTCCGGCTGTTTTCTTGAGTGTTTAATGAAGGACATTTTTAATGCTGTTAGTTCCTGAAGGTAATTAATGGTTTTCAAGTTAACTGTTTCATATGTGAAAAGTCATTAAGTTTCTTTAAAAAAAACTTCTGTGTAGACTGAAGCATCCCCTACTATTAAATGTGTATATATATATTGAACCATGTAACTGAAATTAATATCTGAATTAAGAGGGAAACCTGTCTTCTTAGATGAAACACCCCAAAAGCTTCTCAGAGGTGCTCCAGGAGTGCTCTCCCCTTGTTCCAGGAATCTCTCCATTTTAAGAGACAATTTATTGGAAGAACAATTTGTATGAGTCAAGATTGAACAACAAAGCTTTGGCTTCTCTTTTATGGTGTATTTTAGGAATCCACCTAACTGAAATGATGGCCCTTTGCACTAAAATTTATGTTAACTGTAATTCCAGCCCAAATCTTACCTGGCTTCTTGGGAACACATGGTCTCTTGACAGCAATAACCTTGCTAAGCTTGTCTGGAGCACAATGATCTTATTTTTTTCTAGAGATTTTTTTCCCCCAGGGAAATGTCCATGCATGTGCAGCTGGGTTAGAAATACCATTAATGTCCTACCAATTTTACCACCTTTTTTAACTCTGAACATCTCCCTGAGCTGTAAGAGAAAGGCCAAACCCACCCAATTTTGGACTGACTACTATAGCACATTTTTAGCTTTGGCAACGTGCGAGCTGGAGACCAGTGTGGAGACTGCTTGTGACAGTTTAGGATGCTTGTTCCTGCCTTTGTGTGCAAAGGATCCAGGGGGAGAGACATGTGGAAGGAAAATGGAAAGAAAAATGTGAAGAAAGTAATTGGCTTCTGTGAACAGCATCTCCCATGTTACCAAGAGCAAGAATCCCTGAAGAGTTTTCACGCTTTGACCTTCCAAAGTTCACCATGGACCACTGTTTCCAGGGCAGGACTGTCAGACAAGGAAAGAAAGACTTTGTTCCTGTTCTGGTGTTTAACAGGTTACCTGAACCACCCTCCATTTCACAGAATGTTCATTCGAATAGTGAAACAAATCATTATGACAATACAGGAAAACAGTCTGGATGCACCAGAGGTGTAACAAGGGTGAAGAGAACTCGGTGTGAGCAGAATACTTGCCTTTACATGGCCTGGAGTGAGGGGTAAATCCAGCTTGTTTTCCAACAGGAAATGGACCAGATTGTGGTACTTTTGCTAAAGTTAAATAGCTTGGGTTTTCTAAATACTTTCACTTTACAGAACTCTCTTCTTTTGAAATACTTGGAATATTCTGATTCTGAAACTATTTTTCAGTTTCATGTTCCTGTTAAACATAAAAAGTTATATCTGTTTTCCCAGGTTACCTCTTGGAAGAAAACTATAAAGTAGGCTAAACTCTTTCCCAAAAAAGTCCTAATGTTTAATTGATTAGAATTAGGATGCCTCATGATAGTAATGGAATTTGCTCAAGATTTTCTAAAGGTTTACTAGGTCAAGCCATTAAATGTTGAATAAACTATACACTGTTAAAACAGGTTGTGACTGAGATAGTCTTTCAGGCTACAAAGTTTACATCTTGAATAGTTTATACTGGCATGAAAATATGTTTAATCCTCTTGCCTTCATTATTCAGTTTGGATGTTTCGTTTTGGTGTTTGAGGTTTTTTTGGTGGGTTTTGTTTCAATTGGTTGTGGTGGGGGGTTTGGTTTGGGTTGGGGCTTTTTTTTGTTAACATTCTGCCAGTTTAAATTGCTTGCTAGTTGTTTCTCTTGCAAATCTTACTCTTTGTTCCATACTGCACTTTAGCAATCTCCTGTAATTGCCAGTTACCAGTGCAGAACTATATTTTAGGTTTTAGCTTTTTTTTTTTTTTTTTTTTTTTTTTAGTGGTACAAGTGTCCTGTAATTTGCAGATGATAATGAACCTGAGGAGGTTCTACTGTTCTGCTGGTTACGGTACAACTTCCATACTCTAACATGCTTTGCAGCTATTTCCTATCCTCCAAATTCCTGGTTTTAAGTCTGTTCTCAAAAAAAAAGTTTGTAACGGTTTTCTTTTTTTTAACAGCACTGCCACTTGCATTTATGAATTGCCACCTAATCTTAATTGAAATTAATGCAAGGAATCTGTTTAGATGTAATTTAGCAAACATCAATCAATCTTTGATAAGTTTTCCAAAACATTTGGATTTGTTGAGGCCTGAAATTAACACTTACCTGGATATTATGGGTCAGCTGTTGTTACTGTTCACATGGACGGAATAACTACTGCAGTGAGGTTATTCGGGACTTAGAAAAGCAGAAACAAGGACTGAGTTTGGTTGCAAATTTGAAATGGAAGAGTGGGCTGTGAAATTAGCTTTGACATCTTCTACACCTTTTTGTAAAGCAGACACTTCTTCCAAACCTCAGATCTCAGAGTTCAGTGAAAGGCACAGCAGCCTTATTCCCACAGGGGCAAAAGGAGCCAGGGAGCTGTTCTCCTGGCATTTATGCCCTCATGTTAAAGTTGCTCACATGGTGCTCAGGCTTCACTTTCTTTCTCCACAACAAATCCCCAAGAATAGAACAGACACTGAAAGCCTGACACTTGCTGCAGCTTTCCCATCCAAGTTGGCCTAAGGCTGAGGTGGGGGGAAGTCTCTACAAAGAGCAAGGATTCAGCAAAGACTTTTTTGTTTGTTTTTTCCCCTCCCATGTGCTCTGCTCAGAGGCAGGGTTCCTGGCTGTGCCTCTCCTGTTTCCAGAGCAGTTACATAATTACTGCAGGACTTCAAAGGTAGGTTAGCGGAAGCTGTTAAGGATGTTTTCCATCTCTGGGCTGCAGAAACTTAAGGTGGTTTGTCAGCCTACCCTAAAGCAGAAAAGTTCCCTCTAAGGAAAATAATTATTTTCTGCAAGTGCAGCTTTAATTCACTGTTGACCTATTCAAATTTGCAATTCATCTTTTGAAATCTGTTTTATTTCAACTCTGTTAACTAGGGCAAATCTCCTCCAAGATTATTCTCCTTAGTGGTGTATATGTAAAATAATATTTCAGAAAAAAAAATATTCTTGCAACTTGAAGCAATGGCATTTCTTAGGAAGACCCTGACCTGGTATTTAAGATGTCATCTAATTGTATATGAAGTCTGTGCCAGTTGGCCTCTTGGGCAAACTCCTAGAGACTTCTTTTAATGCCCATATGGGGGAGTGAGAGAGAAGAAAACAGAAAGAGAAAGAAAATGGAAGAGGAAATTCGAGTGTCAGTTTGCACAACTACTAACTGTATAGGAATGCTTTGTGTATTAAAAATAAATTACAAGCCTGTGTAGAAATACTTAAAATTTCTCCAGTGTTTCAACTGTTTCTGAAACACACACAAAACTATAGCCAAATAAGGAAGGCAATTTTTTTTTTGGTCAAACGAACACTTTTTTCTCTGTCTCAAAGACTCTCAAATCCTTTTAATAACCTTGCAGATCCTATGCCTCTTCTGAGGGACTTTTCATTACTTAAAAGTAATCCAGAAGAATAAGTTTTCTCTGAGGCAAGACTAATCCACAACAGAAGAATCTGAAAAGCTCCCTCCAAGGCCAGCCTTAACCTTACCTAAACTGCACCCCATTGCTGAACCTTGGCTTGGCTTTCAGTCTCATGTCATGGTCTGACTTGTGCAATCCCACAGTTCAAGGCAGGACTGCTTCCCTGCAGGAAGCACTCTGAATTCCTGCTGAAAGTGGTCAGTCTTTGTCTTTAATACAGGAGTTTGCTTGGGGAAAAAAACCAAACCAGACCATAACAACAAAATCTCCAAAGCCTTGTGAATCCAAGGTAGAGGCTTCACTCTGATTATTAGGTGTGGCATGTAGTCTAATTTCTAACTATTCGGGCAAAAGCTTTTCAGGTTCAGCTATTGTAAGGGGATCAAAGCAACCTCTAGCCAAAAACTCTCCAAATAAGTTTAGGCTGGACACGAACATGCTACAAGATTTCTAAGGCAGACCCATTTATGCCTACTGGAGTGTACTTTACATGCAAGTTCTCCAGTGACATTGTCCAAATGCCATCTAAATCAGAGCTCTATTTATGTCTGTGAGGGCACTGGGTCTTCCAAGATTGAAGTCAGTGGGCTGGTGGTTTAGCCTCTCTCTCCTACTCTCACTGTCACGGTTATTTTTAGCCTGGAGAATATGAGGCTCAGGGGAGACCTTGTTACTCTGAACTACCCCAAACTGCTTGAAAGGAGGTTGTAGCCAGGTGGGGGTCGAGTTCTTTTCCCGGGCAACTAATGACAGGATGAGAGGACATAGACTCAAGCTGCCCCAGGGGAGGTTCAGGCTGGGCATCAGGAAGAATTTCTTCACTGACAGGGTGATTAAGGATTGGAACAGGCTGCCCAGGGATGTGGTGGAGTTGCCATCCCTGGAAGTGTTCAAAAAACAGCTGGACGTGACATGTAGTGCTGTGGTTTAGTTGACACAGTGCTGTTTGGTCAAAGGTTGGATTTGATGATCTTGGAGGTCTTTTCCAACCTTAATGATTCCATGATTCTAGGGTGGGATTGCATAGACTGAAGCACACTGGTAGGCAATTTGCTGTTTTATGTCTTGCTCGCCTGCATGATGCCCAGACTTTTTTATCCAGTGTTTCTGTGCACATATTCTATAGGTTAAAGGAAACCAATGCACAGTAGATGCACTTTGCACTTTTTAACCTTAGGAGGGGGGCGTTGTGCCTTATTCATGTGTGTCTTTTTGGCCTGTTGTACTAGTAAGTTTTATGAGCATCCCTCGTGAAATCAGGCTAACACCAACTGTCCAAGGCTCAAATGCTATAAAGAAATTATTTCTGCCTTGTTCAAAAGTGAATTAATGTTTCTAAACATTGACAGCAGTTATAAAGAGCTGTTCATCTGAATGACCGTGGCACTCCTGTGTGATTCTAGCTGCTGCTATAGCAGTGTACATCTGATGCCTGATTTGTAGTGAGCAGCAGATGCCCTATAAGACTGTTAAAATGCTCCAGCCTGGCCATGTTGTGCAAGGAGTGTTATTTGTGACAATTTTCTGGAGTCTTCCTTGGGTAGGAAAAAAGCCACAGACAATGGCAATGGAAAGAAAATGAAATCCTGAAGCTCACGAAATGATAGAGGAGTACTGTAGAGCCTTGGACATGACTTGCTACGTGGATATGTTGCATTAGAAGTGTTGTTTGCAGCACTGAGAATAAGAAAGCTTCCTTGTCCTGTTTTCAGGACAGAGATGGGTATGTAACATGCATATATGTACTGAACATTTTGTTTTCTAATTTTTCTAGTTGTTCCATTACTTGCTGTAATGATTATTGGACAGGTTGGAATACTTCATTTTGAAGCAGGTTGGAAAGGTTTCAAAGGTAGATCTTGTTACATAATGTGGTTGATGGAGGGTCTACATCAGGGTTGAAAGCCCCTCCAGTTCACTGTTGCACTGAGATTTGGAACTGTCCCAAATGCTGACTCTGCACAACTCTGCCTCCAGGCCAGCACAAGGGCACAGCACTGGCACTTGGGCTGCAAGCCTGCTGAAATATAGCATCCTGAGCCTTTTATCTGGCAATCTTTGCCAAAAACTCTTTAAGTAGCAGAACCCAACATCCAAATGAAGTTTAATACAAGTCTAGTTAAATATTTATGTCTGGTTTACAGGGATGTTACAGAGGAGTTCCCAAGTTGTTTCGGTGAAGATGTATTTTTTTGTGTTTGTACTTTTTTGGTAAGGAAGCTTCAATAATCAGTAAACAGACAATGGTTTCCAGTTCTCTTCACAGTCACTGGGGGGATGATTCACATAAACTTGGAGAGAGTATCACATTGCAGTGGTAGAACACCGGATATGTTTACGTTGTAGTTGTCAGGGCAAGTAGGTTTTAAGCTAATTTATTGATGGTAAATTGTCCAAGCCCTTTGCAGATGTGGTGAGATTACCAGACTTCGAGATAGAGGGTTTCAGTGGAGCACAGTGTTTATGCTGCAGAATAAAAGGACTGAGGATTCAGAGGCAGAGCAAGCATTAACAAGTGGAGGACAGGAGTTAGCAGGAAACCATGGTACGGAAGCCAGGATTTCTGAGTGGTAGAACAATGACCCACACCTGCCCAGCACAGGCTGTTTCCTGCCTTGTCGCATGTGAACCACTGCAGGAGCTCAAGGAACATGTCTGTGCCTGCTTGCCTGTCCTTTGGAAACCATGGTGAGTAAAAGAGCTGGGCCTGAAAGCTGCAGCCCCTTGCAGAGCTTGCTGCTTATCTGGAGAGCTTCAATGTCAAAGATGTGATGCCAACAGAAGGAGGTAAGTGTTTCTTGGTTAATGTTTCTCTTTGGATGCAAAAACCCACTTGCAAACTATTTTTTCAGGAATCAGTTATGGTTGAGGGTTATTGTGGGCCTGGGTGTGGATGTAAATCCTGCTTGTCATTGCTGAGTAACTCTGTGTGTGTCTGCACTAAATGCAGACTAAGGGTGTTTACAGTGGACAAATCTATATTTAGGTAGACAAGCCCTGGGTGTCAGCTTGACATCAGCTTAAAATAACCTTCTCCCGTTGTGGAATCTTCCTTTCCTTTCCCTTTTGTCCCTCCACTCACCCAGTTTATCTTGGCAGTACAAAATGAAAATATAAAGAGCCACAAGAAGCACACATAGATATTTGGATATAAATTATGAGCTGTTTTAGCGTGTGCTGTATTGCCAACAGATCAATGCATGTCCATAACTAGAAAAATGCAGTGTATTTTGGGATAGTGGTCTCAGCCTGTGAAGATCCAAGACTAGGCTAAGGGCAGTACTAGAACTAATGCTACATCTCAGCTGGCAGGAGTCCATTATAGAGAAAAAACTGACAGCATTTGCACTGAAATTAGATTGCAATGGGATGAATTTAGGTTGCTGGCTGTTTTGTATTGCTACTATTATCATCTCATTTAATTGACAGAAAATAAATGTCTTCCTTGGTATTTTAATGTAGTTAAATAAGAGAGGGAAAAGCTAACTCAAGTCTATTAAATGAACTTAGTGCTCAAGCAAGATGAAAAGAGTGTGTCTGTACTCTGCAGAGTCTCACAAGAACACATTATGCTGTTTCCTGCCCTGGTAAATGTGTGCCATTAAACTTCAGTACCCTCTGTTGGCAAGAAGGAGATGAATTGTCAGCAGGGAATAAGCAAACACTACTTCTGAGGAGCCGTCTCCAGGATTTGTGCTCTACATGGTGACTACCTCAACAAAAACACTTGCCCTTGATTTGTTGAGATTTTCATCTTTTTGCTCTGGAGCTGAAGTCATCTGTTTGGCCCATATTTGCAAAGCCTGTTTTGCATAGCCTTTACAAAGACTACAAGCTGTCCACTGGAGGGGAGCTGAGGATTACTGGAGCATCTGACTGACGCAGTAGTGAACGGTCAGTCCCACTGGAGAGTCAACAGGCCTGGGATGTGGTTGGGAACAGCCCCCTCCGTGTCATGTGCTCAACAAGCAGAAGCTGGAGATAGTTCTGTGTGAAACAAACAGGTCATTATTTTCTTACAGGATATTCTTTAATGCATTTTTGCCACCTCATCATGCCCTCTGCCACAGCTCTGATTACTGCAGCCTCCGCCCTGGAGTTTGTAGCGTGGGACTAGAGGGGATGTTCTGGTATTTGACTTGTTCTAGATCACAATCTTTTCCAGTAATACCAAGGATCCAGTTCAGTTCTCTATTTTCTGTCCATCTACTGCTGAAAGCAAAAATATATTTAACCAATTTGCATAATATTCTTTCATAAATGTTGTTATTCTAGCCTGTTAAGGCATGAAGCTAATACAAAATGAAACTCTGGAAAGAAATCTGATATTCTGGATTAAAAACAAAAAAGCAGAGATGGCACAGTCTGCCTCCCTCCAGTTAAACAAGCACTTAATGTGCTCTGTATACAATAGCTCAGAGAAAGGTGTGACATACAGTAAAGGGAAGTTATTTTCTGCAGAAGTGATTTGTGATCTTTCTTTAATAAGCTGGTATTTTCACTAATGCATGCTCAGATGTGCAAGATTTGCTCCTATATGAGACCCTTGCCTTTCTTCTGTAAGGAATCTTTTTCTGATCTGGAAAGAAGATGGAATCCTTTTCCTACAACAGTGAATGCGTTCTGAGCTATCCAGTATAATATGCACCATCTTAGCTGGGAATTAGCTTTACTGGGAGGGATATGTTAACAGGATCAAGAACAGGAAGATGGGGTTGAACAAGGGAAAATTTGTACCTCAGTACAAATAGCACTTGTGGTCTGTACTGGCATTGATCTCAGTGAATTTATGGCAAACCTAGAGGTCATGAGGGACCTATGCCATAGCAAAAATGTACTACTAGATATTTCCTGGAAGAAAATAGAACTGATAAATTCCTTTGCTTGCAGATACAGCACTAATTTTATTTCCATTTCACACTTTTAGCAGATGTGCTTCATGCTGTCAGCACTTACTTGTCATTGCATGTGCACTAGTATATTTTAGGTGAAGTATATGTGATTTTAAAAATAGCCTTAAATTACACTGATTTTCCCCTTAATGTTCTAATGTGTAAAACTTCATTATTTACCAAACCCAAATAGTTTCTTCATCAGTTTAGAGAATGCAAATATATGCGGCAGGTTCATGGTTCCCTCGTTTGTTACAACAAGCTTTTACCAAGCAGGTTCATTGATTTGGAGTTGACCCACGAGGATCATCAAGTCCAACCCTTAGCCCTGCACAGGACCATCCCCAAGGGTCACACCATGTGCCTGAGAGTATCATCCAAATGCTTCTTGAACTCTGTCAGGCTTGGTGCTGTGACCCCTTCCCTGGGGAGCCCGTTCCAGTGTCTAAATAACCTCTGAGGTCTTTTCTAATATCTAACCTAAACCTCCCCTGACACATCTTCAGGCCATTCCCATATCTTCAAAAAACACTCCTTGCAACTACATTTGTTGATTGTGTTGCATAGCAAGAGTATTTAAGTGCATCCTAGTTAGAACAGCTGGGACCAGCTCATCACTGTGTGGGTGTAACCCAAAACTGTGTATTCTATACCCTTCCATGCCTTTTTCCAGAAACTGTTAACAATAGACCATTTACAGCAGCTGCCCAGAGCACACCTGACCCCTCAGGCTATAAACTGGGTGTTAAGAGGCCTGTGAGATAGAAGGATGCTCCTGTCCTCACACCCATTGTGGAACTCCCTGCCCTCAGGGAGGTACTGGGCATTCCTGCCTGAACCTGAGAATGTATAATCTTGGGGTCTTCGGACTTCTGGTACCACTCATGGGATCCAGAGAAGGACTGTGACCACCACTCTCAACCAAACTGAGACCACCACTCTGGACCAGACTGCAAACACCACTCTCAGCCAGACTGAAACAGCACTCTCACCAACAGGTTTTCCCTCTCCTTTTGCTTTGGACTCAGGGGGACCACGTGGGGCTTAGCACAGGGAGGGGAGGCCAACGAACACCACTCTGTTCATGCCCCAGGGTGCTGGGTTATACATTTGGGTTTTGTGGGTTAAAACCAATTGTTTGTCTCTATAATTGTATTTATTGTATTCTTTTTATTAAATTGTTATTCTGATTTATAATCTCTCTTTTGAGTTGGGTTCATTTCCCCTGCCGGTTTACATTTAAACCAGCACAAAGTGAGAAGCAAGTTAAAATGACTTTTATTAGATAAACTTTTCCCTTGTTTTGTAATGAACTCATTACCTTTATGGGTAGCGTAAGAACCAAAAAAGCCTTTCAGTCATGTAAAAGTAAAAAAATATTATAGATTATAATTTTTCTGACCTAGATGACTGCTGTTTTTCTTTTGTTACAGATTTTGCAGAAGGTTTGCACATGATGTTTATTTTGCATATATATATATAGATTTGAAGGCTAACATGGAAAACTCTTTTACAAATCATCATTTGAATAATAGAATCATAAAATGATTTGAGTTGGAAGGGAGCTTGTAGATCTAGTTCCAACATGCCTGGCCATGGGCAGGGACACCTTTCACTAGACCAGGTTGCTCAGAGCTCCTTCCAGCCTGGCCTTGAACATTTCCAGGGATGGCACAGCCACAGCTTCTCTGGGCAACCTGTGCCAGGGCCTCACTACCCTCACAGTAAATAATTTTTTCCTAATATCAAATCTAAACCTGCCCTCTTTCAGTTTAAAGTCATTCCCCCTTGTCCTGTCACTACATGCTCTTGTAAAAAGTCCCTCTCCATCTTTCTCGTGCACTGCCAAACGGTTTGTCAGACAGTGGTTAGACTGGTGATACAGTTCATCTGAACACCCACTTCAGGCCTTGCCCGGGGTGTGGGACCTCTTCAGAAGATGGTGCTGTGGGACACCTCGGGTGGTATGTTGGCAGTGACAGCCAGACTGGGTGGGATGGACAGTTATGCCACTGGATCTGCATCTCCCCAAACAAAGTAGGCCAAGTTCCCTGTCAGCACAGCTGTGATGACACCAGGGAGCTTTGTAGTACTTTATTGGCATCTCATAGGAAGTCTGCGTTCTTTGCAGCTTAAACAGTCTTATTCCCTTTCACACAAATTTGAGAGAAGGTCTAGTGACCCTGCTTAATGTGGTCAAACAGCACTTGATAAGCCTCATACTTTCCACCTCTCACATGAAGTGTTAATTTATAACACTTCTAAGGCTGCTAAACACAAATGAGTGTCCTTTAGACTCTGTCAGCATATCAATATTTAATATGTCTGCTTAAATTAAACTCTAGTCAAACTACTGGATGTTCTCCTTACCTTTTTTCGCCCTTCAATCATTAATGGACATTTTCCACAAGCAAGTTAACAAAACACCTAAGATGACAATGGACTTTGCACATACTAGCTCAACCCTTTCATTCCAGAGTCTCTCCTCCTATGCAGATATGCAAAAGGATGCTCCCCAGTCTGGACCACAGGTTACAGGACAATAGTTGATCAAATATTTAGAATTGGTTTATGTTTTGAGATTTTTCCTCTGCTGCAGAATCTGTACCTTCTTTTAAAAATAAACAAACAAACAAAGCCCCTCTTTACCCAGGGTGATAGTTCCTTTTGTTCAGATTTGGGGTGTTCAGCTGCATTCCTTGATAGGAAGGACCCTTCCAAGATGGCTGTAAGAATACCCTCTAAATTTCCTCTCTGTACCTTCAGGAGCTGTTGCTGCTGCAGTCTTTGCGAAGTAGAGAACATTCCTAGATCATCTGTATGGTGGTACAGCTGTGAGTGACCCAGAACTGCACATCCTGCAACCGTAGTGTACCAAAAATAAGGTAAATTTTTGACTAGGTGCTGCTCTCATCCCTGGTCATGCTACATGTGTACTTTTATCCTTTGGATTCTTAAACCCCAGAGACTGAGGGAGGAAGGAACTGTTATAGGAACTGTTCAGTGTTTTATTTTGTTTTCTATTTTAAAGTGAGGACTTAAGAATTCTTCTGGTGACGTGTGGGACAAAAGTGTAGTTATGAACAGTGCAGCTGTGGCACTGTTACAATTTACTTGCCTTTGAAGGGCCTGTAGGAAGGTTTCTGAAGGGAAGAAATGAGAAGATTAATCAGTGATCTGAAATCTAAGCCAAATGGCAGTTGCCAAAATACTGTAGGCCAAGTGAACAGAAACCTAGAGTTGAACGGAGCTGTGTTGCTTGTTATGAAACCAGGGACAAAGGAGACATGGAGGAGGGACCCTCCTCCAACTTTTTGTTTCTGTGGCTTGTTTTCACAGTTCTGTCTCTTGCCAGCAAGGTTGCCCTCTCAAAATTATGGTATGCACGTGACTGGCATATTCATATTAAAACCAGGTTTAATTAAAAGCAGAGGACTTGTCGTCAGGAGGACATGCAGAGAAGTTAGAGCAAAGCAATTAGGATCAATATGTATTCATTTAAAGTGCATTTTTATTCTCAAGTGGGGTTTTTTGTTCAGGTCCAGAGCTGCCTGTCATGTAAACTCGGTTTGGTTTGCATCTAACTGGGCCTGCTCCCTCGGCATAAAGATCCAGCATATGTCGAAGTACTCTGTCAGTGATGTGCCTTAGCTCTTCTGAACATTTCTGTATGGATAAACCATTGTGAACTTGTGAATAGACTAATATTTTTCAGATGCTCATAGCCAATTTTGCTAGAGTGAAATATTTAATTTTAGCCCACAACATTGGTTTCTAAGCTTCTGTATCAAGAACTGTAGTGGGTTCTGGAGCTTTATATGCACTTGCATGCAAAAAGGTTTTGTACTGAAGTGTAGGAAACAGCACAGCTTGGATGGGAACTTCGGAATTGTTGTTTCCCAGCCATCTCTTGTGTGGCTGTGGAAAGATTTCAGTTAGCCTTTTGATTTCAGCCTGTGTCCTGGAGCCCAAGGAGTGATCAAAGTCAGCAGAGGCTGTTTACTATCTGGGCAGCTGTCTTCAGTCATTTGTTTCAGCAACCCAGTGCATGTGTGTTCCGAAAATGCTGTGTTCTCCCAAAGAAATCTCTGCCAGCAGCAAGCTAGCCTAGCTTTTCCTAATATCTACAGCAGTTATCTGTGGATGGGGTTTAAGCCCACTCACCTCTTGTAATTGGCTAATGTATATGCAGAACAGTTAATTCCCTTTGCTTCGCAGTAACCTTACAGTTCTCGAAGGTTATCATGTTTCCCCTCTGCCTTCTCTCTAGGTTAAATGCCATTTATTTCAGTTCTGCTCCCTGGAACAGTTTTCTAGAGTTCTCAGAGTTCCTGTTCTCTTTTCTTTCCCCCCCCTTCAGCTGGCTGCCCTTTCTGGCATGAGATACGTAACACTGAACCTTATGCCAACTGAGATGTCTTACAAGTGAGTCTTGAGTTTGTGCTGTTCTTCCGTCAGTCCTTCCAGTAGCAAGTATTAACTTTAGTATTTACAGGAACACTGTGAGGTGTGGATCTAGACACTTTCAAAGATACATCAAGTTCATGAACCTGTAAATATTGCATGGACTGGATGCAAATATTTGGACTGCAGGTCTGAAAGGGGAGCTATGCCATACCTGTAGGAAATGCAGAGGCTGTTAACATCTGAGATTGCATCAGCATTTCAGGTCTAGGAATATTTCAGCTCTCAGAATTTCACTCAACTCTGGGAATGTTTATATTTCCACCTGCAGTGTGTTGGTACCTGAGCTCTGATTGGGTAGAGGTAGCAGCACAGCTGTCATGCTGAACACACCATGGGTAGAGCCCTGTGCTTGCTGAGTGTTCAGTCAGCCTCTGCATCAGATTTTGCAGTCTGGAGGGTGAAAGTCGCAGGTGGATGAACTTGAGCGAGTTGACAGCTACCTTGCCGTATGTCTAACAGCGCTGTAGGTGCCACGGACACTTGATCTGGGCAAGGCTTTGGATGAAACGGCCTCTAAAGGCAGCGGTTGCGCTGACCCACGGGTGAGTGGTCTCTCCCCTGAGCTGGCAGGCTGGGGTTGCAGTGCTGCACGTGGGCTGCATCGCTGTCTGCAGCGCAAGTTTGCGGCCTTTTGGCATCGGCGGCGGCGGGGAGGCAGCGCCCATCCCCGTCCTGCGGCGGCTCCGCTGCCTTTGGTCCCCGCGGCTGTGCCCGGGGCAACCCGGTGCTGCGGTGCCTCCTGGGCTTCGGCGCGGACGGGCGACTGCCCGGAGCAGGGGATGGCAGTAGGGGTCACCGTGCCTGGGGACCAGGCCCTCGCCGAGGGTGGCGGTGGGGCCGGGCGGGGGCAGGCGGGACACAGCGGGGAGCGGGGGCGGCTCCCGCCCGGCGCCGGGCTGGGCACGACCCTCGGCCGGGGACCCGCGTCCGCCTCGCCCCGGAGAGCGCGGGGCGGGGGGAGGCGGCGTGGCCGCGGTCTGCCCGCGGAGCAGGAACGGGATCGGGATCAAGGCAGGGTCGGCGGCGGAGGTGAGTGCGAGCGGAGCGGCCGCCCCCGGAGGGGCGGGGGTCGGGGCCGCCCCCCCGCCCCGGGGCTGCGGGCGGAGGCGGCGGCGGCCCCCGGCGGCTCCTCCCCCGCCCGAGTTACAACCGGTTCGTGCCGGCCGAGGCTCGCCCGCCGCGCCGGGATGCGGGGCTGTCCCAGCTCCCGGGGGCGGCTCCTGCCCCCCGCCCCACGGGCCGCCCGCCCGCAGGTAACGGGGACGCGGGGATCGGGTGGGGGGCAGCGAGGGGGCCGGGCCGGGCCGCGGGGAAGGTCGGACGGAGGTCTGGGAGGGAGCTGCCCCGGGGCCGGGGCGGGCCGGTGTCCCCGAGGGGGCTCCGCGCGGTCTCCACAGCTCCTGGATTCGGCAAAGGGGCAGGCGCGGGACGTGCCGCCGTCCCTGGCGCCCGCCGGGGCAGCCGCATCCCCTGCGGTGCCCATCGACGTCCGCCCCGCGGTGCCGACCGCGGGCACCCCTCGGCGTTGGCTGCGGGGGCCTCCCGGTATTCCCTGTTGGCATCCAGCGGGCACTGGGCGCTGTGGGGCATCACCACCTGCCGCGGGCACGTGGCAGCGGGCGCCCGTGGCCACCGGTGCGTGCCCATCCCGGGCGCCCTTTGGCATCTGGGAAGCTGCGGCTGCCCGGGAGCGGGGCCGTGCGGCACGACCTGTCTCTCCCTGTGTGTGGCATCGGGGCGGCGAGGGCGACCTTCGGTCACCTCATGGTGCGCGTCACTGGGCGGATGAGCGATTGCCGTCGAAACTGGTCTGGAGGTAGAAGGCGTCAATGTGTAACGCAGTGCTCCGGAGCAGGGCTGTGGGCTGGCCCTGGAGGGCGTGGGGAGAGGCGAGGCGAGCCGGGGTCTATAAGAGGCTATCCATCCCCACGGAGGACTTGGCCAAGGAGCACGGACCGGTTGAGGGAGCGGATGCCGACGGGAGCCCTCGCAGGTTGTGATGGGTAAGGCGATGCACACCGCGCTCTCGTCCTGCAGAGGACTTCTCCTCTAGTAAATCGTGGTGGCTGGTGGTTTATAGCAGCGCCGGCTCTCGTCTGTCTGCATGGATGCGTGCTAGTGTCCGACAGGCAGGTATACTTGCGGGGGGGTTTTCCATCCCCTTTGGGGCAGTGAGGCTCTGGAAACAGGTAGGACTGGTTCTGCTGAGCTGACAGATATGTACAAAGTTGGCTGTTTTATGCGCTGCCCCATAGATGCTTCTTTATGTGAACTGATTTTGCACAATAGAGAAACATTATTACGTCGTTGGTAAGTTTTGTTCTGGTATTTTGTTTTATTTTAAACTTCACGCTTCTTCCCTCATCAGGCAGCAATGGAAGGAAATGTTGATGGGCCTCTTGCTTAACTTACAAAAGTGCAATTAGAGAAGCATGAGAAGTAGGTAGACTTGAATGCTGAGAACTTGAAGGGAAATATATATATACTCACTGTGAAAGAACTTAAATACTTGAACATGGGAAGTTACTGTAGTTAGACATCAAAGTCTGATGCCATCCAAGTACAGATGCATCTTTTTCAGTGAATTTAATACAATGCTCCTGCTGTCACATCAGTATATGTGCAGGTGTTTGGATATGATGACTGTGTTAAAAACAACCATAGTGCATCATGGCCACTCTCATGCTTTAGGTGTTACTTGCCAGCTAAGGGTAGCAGAAACTTCAGATAATAATGGCAAGAACTTCCCTGAAAAATAAATAGAAATTTACAAGAAATCTGATTCAGCTCAAAAAGAGGGAATCTTTTTGGCTGGTACCGTCTTCATTTGTACCAGTGCCTTGCAAAACTGGACTAGCCAAGTGTTAATCATGCAGTGTTTCTGCTGACATTGGCTTTCTTTGCAGCCATGTGCTGCTCACAGAAAGCAGCACACTTACCCAGGCTCTGGTTGCACAAAGAGCAAACTGGAAACAATCATATTGCTACTGTCTTTCTCAAGATTCCCTTTGCCACAGATTAATACAAGTTTCTGTGCTGAGGGCTAATGTTTCAGTTGTACTCGTGTTCTTTTTTTGTTGCTCATCTGTCATCTTTCAGCCAAATTTTAAGTTTTATAGAAAGAGAACTCATTATTGTGATAATGCTGCTCAGAGAATAGCAAACAGTTGCAGCCAGACACCTCTCTCTTTCCACATTAAAATTGTTGTTCAGTTTGTTCTCTAGGGTTTCTTTTTGTTGTGGTTGGTAAAGGCTTTCACCAAGCAGCTCTCTTCCTCTGATTCTTATTCGCAGTGAGCACAACTCACTGAAAAGCTTTTTCTGACCAAACTTCAAATTGCTGTTTAATTCTTTATGCTTCATGTCTAGATTTCAGTATTTTTAATGTAATGAGGTTTCCTGGAGTCTGAAACAATATCCCTAGGTTTTGTGAAAGGGAAGGTTTGTGAAATCGTTCCCACCTGAATCTTAAACCCATGGTTGTTTGTCTGTTTCCAGGATCACACAAGTCTTCCTAGTTGGCTCTGAGATAAAACTATTGAGCTCTCTCTTCTGTGTGGGCTTCTGCTTCTTTATTTTTGGTGGCCACATTTATCTGTGCAGTCTGTGTCCTTCTTCCACACAGATAGAAAATAGTAAGAGGCTCTTTGGATCCCTCTCAAGTTGATGCACAGATTCAGTGCCTATGCAAGTGGTGTTGGGAGTAGCAAGGGTTTAATTTCCTCTGTCAGTTCTTGTCCCTGCTACTAAGCTATTATAGTATAACTTGTCATTTTCAGGGAAGCATTAAACACTGTACCAGTAGAAAGTGGATTGATATTCACAGTCCCAGCAGCAGCTTGGTCGACTGGGACATCTTTAACTATGTATTGTAGCAGAGGGCTCTGGGGAACAGGCTCCTCACACAGGTCTGGCACCTCTTGGGCTCTCTGCAGGAGGGGCTTTGTGCCTTCAGGGGAGTTAGAAAATACATCTCAGTTTGGGTAATAGGCACACAGCAGTGTGAGGAGCAACCTGAAAGAAAGGGAAAGGAAAACCAGGTCACATCAGTCCTTAAAAACAGATTCTGGGAATTTATGGGTCTGTTATGCCTTTGAGGATCATTTTGGGGGGGGGGAATGATGGTGTTTTTTACTTTTTGCTTGACAATTGCAGATGGTAAATGGCTTGAAGCATTTAAAAAATAGGGATGATTTTGATACCTAAAATTTTCTTATTTAGCTAGAAGATGCAAAAGAGATCTGTGGTGCAAAACAGATGTCAGGATGTAGAGGGTCAGCTCTTTTGCTGCCATAAATTGGGAGCAGTTGGTTGAAGTCAATAATGCTGTGCAGTGTTGCAGCAGATGAGGAACGAATCCAGAGGTTTTTCAATCTTTCTATTAGAAAAGACTATGTGACCTAAGTTTACAAGAACTTTTTTCCTCTCCTGCCCTGTCCTTGCTTCCTCTGCATCAACTGTTTAGAATAGCAGAACTGAACTCAAAAGTTGTCTTTGTGCCAAATTTTAGGGCATCGATATAGTGGAAATCAATATAACAGTGGTTTTTTTCCTGAAAGTTACTTTTTAAACAAATGAGTTGAAGTTATTTACTGTCTACCTCCATTATTTACCTGAAAACTTCCTTGCTTTGTCTGAGCGTCTGTTGTTTAAGCAGTTACTTATTTCTACTATTTTTTTACTCTTAGGCAAGGACAAAACAAGGTGAATGATAGAATCATAGAATCAGCCGGGTTGGAAAGAACTTCTGAGATCATCAAGTCCAACCCTTCTTTCCCCCCCCCCAAATCCAGTCCGGGTTTTCCCCCATTCCGTACTCCAGAAAAATCCAGTCCGGGTTTTCCCCCATTCCG
>NW_016690304.1:5449359-5486339 GCF_001604755.1 Lepidothrix coronata
TGGGGATGCAGAAACATCTGTGATGGCTTTTAAGAGAGCCCTAGAGAAGTGTTCTACAAAGGGTAGATCAGTGAAGCACAAATTTATTGCTGTCTCAGACTGCTACTCAGTCTACAGCTCAAAGATGTCGAGGGTTTTGTAAAGATAGTTCCACATAAATGTTTCATTAGCAGCACATACCTTCTCAACATGTTGGCTAAAGGACAAATTAAACAGCAACAAGAAAGTCAAAACTTATTTGTCTTCTAAAAGACCAGTATCTATATCCTAATTAAAACACGTCATCTTACCAAAGGGTAGCTGAAGATTAGAGATTTGGAAGCTCCCTAAATGGGTTCCTATGACCTGGGATGTTTATTTAAGTATTTTATCTCGCGATTATGTGTATCCAAAACACATGGAACTGCCCAGAGAGTAGGGAGCAGAACCTGGGACTTTCTCTTGCTCAGACATCACTAGGCAATTGAAGGACTTCCACAAGCTCTCCATGAACTTCTCCTGAGGCACTAGAATGCCCAGTGAGCATAGCTCCTTTTCCCAGAGCTTGGAATTAACTGGAGGTTAAAAGACCTGCTACAGGTCTGTGATTCTTCTCAAAGATAGGGAGTAATTATATTCCACACGTCCTGGGGAAGTGCATGGAAAGATGCATAGGTCAGCTCTTGGTGACTGCGTTCAAATAGCTCAAATATTTTGTGTAGAAATATGGGGATCCCCTTTTGTACAAAGGTTAGTGTTATAAGGAAGTACCTATAAGCAGCTTTTTAATACTTGGATACCTTATGGTATGGTATAACTTCTGTCTATCCCAGCTGTCACCCTTGCATCTCCTGGGATAAGAGACACTCACCAGATATTGGAGTAAGTCAGGGCTTACATTTCAAACTGAAGCAAATAACTTTATAATGTTTATAACTGGGAATACTGTCTCTTGAAGGACAGTCAGTGTGTTAAAACTGTAAATCATTCCCAAAGGTCCTAGAATGTCAAAATTTTTTTCACATTAGTAGATAATGTTTTTGTTACTTTGAGGTTCAAGGCTGCTGTCAGCTGTTAATTAATGTCAGGGGATCAGTACTTGTCCACTGAAATAACTTGATTGCCTCTGAAGTTCCTCTGAAAAGATATTAAAAAGAGGAAATCTAATGTGAGGCTGCCATTTTTTCAGAGTTGTGTTCACTGTTCCAGTGATACTTTGGCTGAAAACTTGCTTTGTTGTTCTTTTTCTGCAGGTAGTTGCCACGTGAAATTACATTTGTAGGAAGCTGAAGGACTTCTTTTGTCATCATCTGTAAGTGCCTATCTTCAAAGTAACACTTAAGTGCATCTGTAAACTAGAACTTGTCTTTTTCACGTCTCTACACAATCATTCCTCAAAATTTTATACTGTAGGTTTTTTGTAAGTTTTCCATGCAAATTCTAAAAAACTGCCCAAGGATAGTGTGAGGAGCTTGAGTGGAAATTCTCTTATTGCCTACTTGTTTACACCATTGCTTTCATACAGCAGCAATTTTTTTTCCACTTCCTTCGGGTTGTAAGTCAAAAAGGCAGTGCAATACATTTATTTTTCTGCTTTGCCTCTTGGGAGTCTCCCTGAGCAGAGCTGTTACTGCAGCAGTCTTAGTGCATAAGCTGCAGCGTGAAGATGGTCCTTGAGAATATCTCATGAAGAAAACAGGGTAAGATCTTATCTGTTTCTATCTTTCAGGGTAAAGGAAATAAAATTGTTTGAGATTCATACGTCTGGTTAGTGACAGAGCCAGGAACAGGGTACAGGTTTTGTGAACTTCACTTCTCGCTGTAGAGAGGGGAGGGCAGGTTAGTTGTGTGCACAGGGGGACTCACTGTATCACTGGAGTCATCCAAACTCTAAAGCAATGCAGCTAGGAAAACCTTTTAAATTATTTGGTTTTAGAAGTATCCACAAACGAGCCTTGAGAAGGTGTGAGGATGGTAGGTTACTTAAAGCCATAAATGCACAGGAACAAGGTGGTATTTATGGAGTCCAGGAAGTGATTGCCAGTTTGGGGAAGGGTGCTGTGTGCCAGCTGCACAGAGGGCAGACACTGTAACAGGTTATAGCAGATTTTTGTGTGCATGTTTAGTGCTGTCATGTCTTGGCATATAAGCCACACCTGTACACAGTTTAGAACACACTTCACTAATATATACAAAGTGATTTTTGGATGCAACTTTCACTTTGTTGACAGAGCAGAGTGCTAAACTGTTGCTAGTCTTCCTCTTGGCCTGTCCCTCCCAGAGTGCACTATCTGGTGGCAAACACCCTGCTAAATTTCAAGGCCCTGTGCTGAGATGACAACTAAGTAGAAATTTTTTACTCTTTTTTTTTCTTCTTCTTTTTTTTTTTTGATCATTAATTGATATTTTTATACTTGACTTTTTTTTTTTTAATCTTAAATTGTTTAATTGGGATTGTTCTATACCTGTAGGTTTTCTTGTCTTTTAAGCCTATGTGCTTCACTGAGGATATCCATGGTATTGACAGCTGGGGACCATGTGGTTCTCTTGTTGAACTGTGGCAGATATTAATGCCTGAGGTCCTCACAAAGCCTGTTTAACATTCAGTAAATGAAATGTTCCCTTCTCTGTAATACAGTACTGATCCATGAACGACTTGTTATGCTTTGTGTACTGTCTCTATTATGCAGAAGGGGTAGAAGTACCAAATGGTACTGTAATTCCCATTGCTGTGTTGCTTCTGTTTCTTGGAGGATGGTTGAAATAACCCTCTGTTAGAATGTGTGCTTCTCTGCCCCGCTCACCTGTGTCAGCACACCTCGCTCGGTCACGTTTCTGATCCTCTGTCCGGGTTTTGTTTGCACAGGTTCTGCCCGTCCCTCTGCGCTCCTCTGACAAGATGGTATTTCAGAAACCACCCGATGGTGGCTGGGGCTGGGTGATCGTTCTCGTTTCCTTCTTCACCCAGTTCCTGTGTTATGGATCACCGCTGGCGGTGGGAGTCTTGTATTTAGAATGGCTGGATGCCTTCGGAGAAGGGAAAGGCAAGACTGCTTGGGTTGGATCCCTAGCAAATGGAATCGGATTGCTTGCCAGTAAGTGTAGAAATAGTATCTATCTTAAATTGGAACCCTTCCAATGGATGCTTTTGTCTGTGTGTGCTTTTGGAATTGTATCNTATCTATCTTAAATTGGAACCCTTCCAATGGATGCTTTTGTCTGTGTGTGCTTTTGGAATTGTATCAAAGACAGCTGCACATGATAGAATGAGGACTCTGCATTTTTGTTTTGGGTCAAGATAGGTAAGAAAATTACATTTACAGTTCCGCTATGCGTAAACCAAAGCAACATAATGTTAAAAGAGCAGTAAAAATATTCCCCTTAAAAAATTAAAAATTTTTGTATTTGAATAAACTAGAAGAACCAAACTCTGGGAATGAAAATTTTGTGGATGGGATTTCTTTTTTTTTAATGAGGCTTTAATACTAATTAGCATTAGTATTTTAAAATCAGAACAAACTGTTAGTCTGAAATGGTTTAGGTGCTTTATGAAAAACAGTCAGTTAATAAATCAGTTACTAATTTTTCAGCTCTAGGGGTAAACCCGCCATTTAGGGTGGGTGAGGGCTCCTTTCCACTGTGTCTTTGAGAAAAAACTCCCTTTGAAACCTGGAAAGTTATGGGTAGCAGTAGCATTAAAAAAAAACTTTACTGGAAGCTTTTCTTTAATAAGACATTGTCAGTTGAGGAACAACAGCAAGGTTTTAGGGAAATAAAACACCACCTTGAAATTCTGTAGGTCCAGTTTGTTGCTTTAATATTGATCACAGATGTTGTACTGGGTCAAATCACTAACTTCTGTTTTTCAGAGATTCACCATGGGAACTATTATCTTTTTGCTGAATCTGGAAAAAATTGCCTGTCAGCAGAGCAACTGCTATGGGCAAAAGCAATTATGTACTCAGTGGACAAAATGCAGCTCAGGATTCCGAGGACTATCTCCTTAAAAGAAAGTTGATGTTCGGATAAGGACCTGAATGAAGACCACTGCTTTATATGACACTGTAACTGGCCAAATATTGGTGTCACATCTGTTAGGGTTTATATCATTAGGCAGAACAAGAACAGGCAAAGGCAGGTGGATCATTAACCACAAGAAGACTATATTCAGTCTCAGGGTGCAGATGGGTAAAGCACTGTAGACTGCTCTTCCATCATGCTTTTTTATTTTTCTGTATTAAGGGCATTAACTCCCGTTATTAGTGCATCAAGACCTAAATAAACTTGAGTGAGAGAGTAAAGTGGGAGGAAAATAAAGATAAACAAGGTAATTACTGAAGAAAAAACTAGACAGGAAGGAATTGCAAGAGAAGGTGTGAAGAAAAACCCTCTCCCTGGAGACCAGAAATCTGTGGCTCCGATAAGAGCCTCAGCCCCAGAGCCAAGGCCTTTTCTGCTGCTCATGCTGCCATGCCAGGGGTGCATGGGAAGCTGGGAAGAGACACAGCCAGGAAAGGTGACCCCAACTGACCAAAGGGATGTTCCAGGCCATATGACATCAAGCTCAGTGTATTAAGTGGGGTGAAGAATGGGGGATGTTTGGAGTGATGGTGTTTGTCTTCCCAAGTAACCATTATGTGTGATGGGGCCCTGTGCTCCTGGGCATGGCCGAACACCTGCTGCCCATGGGAAGCAGGGAATTAATTCCTTGTTTTGCTTTGCTTGTGTGTGTGGCTTTTGCTGTATTTTGCAGCTTTTACCCTTCCAATTCTCTCCCCAGTCCTGCTGGTGAGAGTGAGCAGCTGCGTGGTCTTGGCTGCTGGCTGGGGTTAAACCACGACAGCAGCAAATATAAACTTCTGTGACTGAATAATACAAATCAAAGGTGCTGTTGTAGCTGATTTTGGTATGGAATGATTGAATGAAATTTTGCAAGTTAGGAGGAGGTGGTGTCTGTCTATGTGCTTTTATTCTTCCAGTTTGGCATTTGGAAGCTTAATAATCATTCCTACTTCTAATGCCTTCAAAAAAAAGTACAGCGAGGGCCTTTTAATTGCATTGATGTTATCACAGTTGGCTGAAAACAAAATATGTGTTCTGAGCTTTACCTTAAATTGAAGATCCCTCTGTCTTATCAAGCTGGGATATGACCTTAATGACAAATCTACTTTAAGTAAACTTGTTGAAGGGACAATGTAAGTGTTGTAACCGCTACCCAAAACTAGAATGCTTTTGACAAGCTACAGTTTTTCATGTAGATTTCATAGCAGGCCTTTTTCAGACCTAGTCACTAGGGTAAATATCATATGTGTTTTCAGAGCAAAACCGTATAAATATAGGAAAAGAGAGCTTGCTTCTGTTCTTATTTCTGCTATTGCAGGTTCCAGTATTATAGGCCAGGTGGGGCCATTGTGTGTTGTAGCCTGTGTTAAGTAGATGATCAGGCTAACTGAATTTTTCTAAATTAACATATTTTCATGTATGTGAAAGGGTATTATCTGTAACTTAATAATCCTGCTGAACAAGCTGATTTCAGCAGCAATATTGCATGTAACAGGACTGCTTTATTCCAAAGTCCTCCTTCCTATCAGAAGTCTTCTTGCCTTTTACTGTTCCTAAGTTTAATCATAGAATCATAGAATGGTTTGGGTTGGAAGGGACCTTAAAGGTTATTTCGTTCCACCCCCTGCCATGGGCAGGGACACTATCCCACTATCCCAGGTTGGTCAAAGCCCCACCCAGCCTGGCCTTGAACACTTCAGGGATGGAGCAGCCACAGCTTCTCTGGGCAACGTTCTCTTCTAGCATTTGTTGTTTGTTCCTTTCTCCACCTTTATGTTGGTGTCCAGTCTCTGATGTAGTTATCCAAAGACATTTTTAAGTATCGATACTATTAAAACGATTCATGTTGCATACAGAAAATACTGTAATGCTCATTTGATTAAGAACATGTTTGTTATCTTAGTGCATTCTCCATTGCAAAACTTTTCTTCAGTAATGTTTCCTCCTTGAAAGTATACAAACTTACGATAGGAGTTGCTTAGTTTTAGTTTTCATCTGATGAATAATGTTATTTTCAAGTGGTATATTTTGAAGTACCCCTGGATTAGTGTGATGGACGTCTACAAAATACAATCAAATTACTTCTAAATTTTCTTTAAAGCCTGTACCTTGATTCAGTCTTTTTGCCATTGACACAAAAAACTCCAACACTTTTAGTTAAGGCTTTTCTGGAGAGCCATTGACTCCTCTGTGAGCTCTCTTCAACTTAACATCACCTTTCTGAAGCTGTGCGTGCCAGACTGGAATAAGAATGGCAGTTATGGTGGATTTGCAGCTGCAGGCAGGAAATAAGTGAGTGTCCATTTTCTTAGGAAGACTTTTGTCATTGATAGCACCAGCAATCACATTCATTAGTTGGCTTCTGTAACAAAGGTAGGTCCAGTGACTCTGCTGTGTTATTACTGTAATTTCACCAAAAAGAGGATGATACGTGTGGCATCTGGCATAGAATAAGGTTCTGTGTGTCTCCCCCCTTCCCTCTGTACATGTAGTCTTAAACTTTTTTTTTAAGCACCTGGTGCTGGTGAGCCCTTTCATGTTTGCTGCGTTGGTATCCTTTCTAAAATGTTTACTTCTGACTTGCATGAGAGCTAAACTTAGACTGGAGACATAGAAACCCAGTTCAGCACCTTGTTTATTGGGATGAGTTTCCTGGCCTCCTGGTGTTCCATTTCTGTCCATGTGCTCACAGCACAGGCAGTGTTGCTAAGGCCAATGTCAGCTGGAAAAGGGAACGGGACAGGGACCTGGTTGGCCTGTTCTTCGCAGGATGACTTGGGCTGTGACTTTTTGTGACACGACCTGACAGCGCACTGGAAGAAATGAGCCTAAAACAGTGAAAGAAAAGCATCAGTGTTATTGTACAGGGCAGAGGTGAGACCTCCTCTACCAAGTGAGGTGTTATAACCTTGATCAGGCTACGGTAGATGTGGCACTTGGCTCCAGGGCTTGTTGCATATGAAGAAATTGGAAAAGCTTAGTTTGTTTCCCCTACTAAAACAGGCTAGAGGAGGATATTTATGTACCTTCTTGAAGATCATGTGTTTCTTCTGCACCAAGTGTTCCTGATTTTACATCCATTTGGAGCCTGAAATTGAATTTGATCCATGTTAACACTTGTTAAAAGTAAAACAGACAAAGACCTTGGCGCCTGTAATTGGCACCACTGCTGTTTATCCTGAGAGTTGACTTCACAGTATTTGGCGTAGGAGGAGACACCAGCAATGTCTCCCATTCCTTCTTCCCTTCATTAATGGAGAAAGAACAAAGGGAAGACTCTCTTTTGTGAGGCATGTCTTGATAATTTGATGGGGTGTTTCTACTGATCTGAGAAATTCTGTGTTAAATGTTAAAAAAGCCTAATTTTGGGTTTTCAAGCAAAAATTTTACAATTCTAAAACCGCCTTTGCAGCATCTACTTATTTTTGGGCCAAAACCTCACACATACATAGCCCCCATTGTAAAGTATGGAAGCTGTACATAGTTTTTGTGGAGGGGAGAGGGCACCCCAAAGATTCCTCTGAAAAGGAGCCCAGTTCATAGAATAACTTTACCAGAAAGGAGCAGTCTTTCCAATCACTTGGGTGTGGGTTGCTGTCCGGTGTAAAAAGCTTTTATTCTCATCTATATTCATACCCAGACTACAAACATTTGGAGAATATTATGTTTATTATAACCAGGTTTTAAAAATGAACTTAATATGCAAAAATATTCCTGCACTCTGTCCAGTGGATTTTACGTGCAGTCCATGAGTGTTGCTTCTACTCTACGGTTTCAACAGGCTCGGACAGATACCAACACTAGGGTGGGTCAGATTAATGCAGGTGATAAGGAAAAGAACTCAGCTGTCCAATATTGTTTGTTTAGCAAAAGGTTTTGTGTGTGTATGAGATGAAGGAGGGAGGACCCTCGAGATGAGCGAGTGGAGGATGGGACTGTCGGTTTGCAGGTTTTTTTTTTCTCTTCATGTGAAAATATTGAGGAAGAGAGTGCTAGTTCTTGATGTCCATAAAAGAAACAACTTTGTACTTGTCAGGAGGTCAGCAGATTGTGGTAGTTATAAAGTTCCTCTGTGAGCAGCTGATGGTTTGTTTTCATGTCTCAGGAAGGACTCACTGTCACATCCAGGTCTCACTGAAGGTAAAGTCTTTTATTCAAAATAATAAAAATATCAATGTACAAATGAATCCTTCTAGGTGTTCTCCCTCTTTGGTCTGTCTGCATAAAGATCTACTGTGAAAACCCATATTCTTTCTGCTGCTGCTTCCCATTTTGTCTAGGGATCTTCTTGACTGCTCCTCTGCAGAGCCTGATAATTGTGTCACTGTCTGCTGAGCTGTGACAGGTCGTGTCAGAGGATCAGTGCTGGCTGCTGAGTCTTTCCTCCTAGAGTTGGCTATCATTCTTATCAACTGAGCTGGTATCTTTTTTTGATAGAGTTTGGTCTAGTTTTAAGATGCATCATTTGGAAAGGAAAAAGCCCCAGCGATTTTATTTGTAAAAGAGGTAAATATTTATCAGTGTCTTCAAATATTATTCTAATTCTAGTGCTAACCCCTGGAGTTGTTGGCAAACTGAACAAAATGCTGGCTTAAAAGCTATTTTTCATGCTTAGTATTGAGGATTGCCACTGGGGTTTTATTTTTGTGGTGTTCACATTACGGTAAGAAAGGATCTGTCTGAAAGAGAGTCAGCTAATAAAACCCCTTATGCTGCCTGAAGAGCTGTTTCCTATGTGGCTGTACATAGACTCCTGTATTCCTCAGAACATCCACTTTGAACAAAATCCATGGGGCAGGAGTTCACAGAGCAAGTCTCAGTCCCAGTCTGGGAAAGTTGGATTTTCACTGGAATTAAGTGCCTTGAACCCATTGTGCTTCAATTACTTGTAAAGAATAACATGTTTGTGTACAGTGAACTCCTGTGCAAATGCCATGGTAATAACTGAAGGTACTGTGCCTGGTGGAAAAAAAATGCCAGCTCTTTAGGAAATGGAGAAAGGGAAGGAATGCAAAGAGGCAGGGTAAAGAACAAAGATGCTGGCTGTCATGGGGGTTTTCTTTTGTGACTTTTATTTTCTGGCAGTGTGATGAGGGGACTGTAGTAGTGCCCAGCATGAAGGCGAAGATGGAGCTGTTTTTCTTCTCAACCCAGTGAAGAGTATAACCCAGAGAAGAATAATAACTATTTTAATACTTATACTGGCGCTCCTTCTTATAAACAGGGCCATTGCTGGGCTGCCAGATCTCTCGCTGTGTGAGATGGCAGAGTAATACTGAGCTTATTGGAGCAGGTTCTTCAGTTTTGTGCAGGTTGTTTTCCATATTGGAGTGAAAAGGTCTCTTTGTACTTTTTGTTCTTCTTTGGGATTAATTTTTTTAAGTGGGAGAAGCTGGAAGACCATCTCCTTGGACCTTGTCAGGGATGCTTTTGATGGTGTTCCAGTGGAGAATGTCCTTGTCAGGACATGAAGACATGTTTTTCAGCTCTGTGTCTCTCTTGTTCTGCCTTGGTGTCAGGTGGTCCAGTTTCACCTTGGATCAGTGAGGTGTGTACCAGTACCACCACCCCAGGCTGGACAGAGACCTTCTGAAAGTAGCTGTGTCAAAATACAGAGAGCAGGTGGAAGGGAAATACTGCTTGTTTTAACAAGGTAGTGAGTCAGAAATAAAGAATAGAAAGAGGGCAAATTCCCCTGCTTAATTGAATTATGTTATCACTACCTAATGTTCTTTTACTGTAGAAAAATTCTTATATAATACGGAGTCAATCCTTTGTTTATTTTTAAATCCTGTGGTTTTAGGAAGCATACCAACGTTAATTTGCCAGTTCTAGCAATTAATTCTAAGAATCAGCAACAATCAAACACTCTCAGCTTTTGTTCTCAGCAAGTTACTCTGCCCAAGTTACACTGGCCAGCTTTCATTCCCACAGCATGCTGACTCTTGAGTGGCAGCAAGTGCTTACATCTTCCTTTTTCATAGTTTCCAAAATCCAAATAAACCCTCCTTCTCCAGAACATTTTCTTGATTCCCCTGTAACTCTGACTCTTTGCCTGGAAGAGCCCCAATTCAGACTCGCTCCCCTTTGCGTTCCCGAGGCAGAAGCTCTTATGTAGGGCGAGAGTTCTGACCTGCCTTGTCTTTGAGGCTCATTTCACCTGCTGACGAATCTGTGCCCCTGCCTGTCAGAACTGCTTGTCCCGTGGCTGGTAACCACAGGAAAACCTTGCCTGCATTCCCAGCTGCTCGATCCTGTCTGCAAACCTAGGCAAGCACCATCCCTGGCTCCAACTGGTGTTTACCTCCTATCACCTCTCTGGGCTCGCCTCCCATCAGCTGGGAATGTCAGCCACGTGTGAGTCAGGGAGCTCTGACCTGAACAAACGGCACGCTCCGAAATCACACTCCGAAATCACAAAATCACACTCCGAAATCACTCTCCAAAATCTCTGCTTTTGCGGATTGTATCCAGCGTGGAGTGTCTGTGTTTTGATGCAGAGGTGGCGAGGTGGTTTTGTTTGTTTGTTTGTTTGAAATAATGTCGGTCATCTGCTTATCTGACTGCTAATCTCCGAGCTGCTGAGTTTAGGATCATGGGGCTAATGTATAAGTTTATGTATGAATGCTTAGAACTGCAGGGTTTCAGATAGATTGTCTTTTGCAAGCCAAGTCCCTTGCTGGTTGCTTATTTATGCAGGGCACCAAGCTTGCATGCTACTTAAAAGGTGTATTCCAGGTCACACAAGTGAAAATAAGTGCTTGTTCTACAATTTCTGTGAGGAGGGAACTGGCTGAGTAGAGGCAGGGTACAAATTCTGCCTCCTTTGTTCTTGTTTTGAAGAACTAAACAACCAAGAAATATTGGGGAGTTAAGAGAGGGAGAAACCTCTTCCAAATTTCATGAATGTTGCCCTGGATGTTCTCAAAGTGCCTTTTATTTTCTGTAGTTTTACAGCTGAAACCAAGATAGGTAGTAAAGAGTTATTTGGTACAATACTGACTAGCAGGTATTTAATTTCCTCAAAAATCAGGGAAGAGTACTGTTTGTATTTATCTATATATCAACAGATATTTCCTCTCTGTAAGCACCAGGTGGCATTCTTACTGTGATTATGATCAGAAGTTACTGTTTTTCCATTTCAATTTTATAAATGTAATATCAGGATGAATGTATATAGTGCCTTTCTGAAGCACAGTTTTTGGGCTCTGTCAAAAAGAGCTTCTTGAAGCCTGGGTGATGGTCTGTCTTTGGTATCCCCGGATGAAGATTCTTTTCAGAACCTTTGTACAAGTCCTTAGATGTGTAGTGACAGTGTTACAGTCCAGTATGTGTCCATCATCCCATGTTTAAGGAGTGTTTTGCTCGCTCTTTCCCTCCCAGCCCTGGTACCCTTTCATGGTCTTGATATCAGTTTCTCCTTGTGCACAAATCTGACAAGCCTGACCTTGAATGTTTTTATAACCGACTGTTTCAAAGAACCCCGTAAAAATTAGTACTCTGAATTGTTATTTAATATAATTCTATATTTAAATAATTATCATAAGAAACATTTCCACAGACTGACATTTGAGAAATTTTTCCTGGTGCTGGTATTTACTAGGAATGTTTTTCCTGCTTTTCCTCTAGGTCCTGTCTGCAGTATATGTGTGTCATCTTTTGGAGCAAGACCAGTAGCTATCTTCAGTGGCTTTATGGTGGCCGGGGGCCTCATGATGAGCAGTTTTGCACCTAACATATACTTTCTATATGTTTCATATGGGATAGTTGTTGGTAAGAAATGCCTTCCCTTCATGTTGAGACTTAGTCTTGGTTATTTTGAGTCTCGGTTTATGAATATGAAATGGGAAACAGATTCACAGAGGCAGTGGTAGTCTGGTACTCGATTTATCAAGGAGTACTTTACTTTTGGGCAGGGAGGGAT
Source organism: Lepidothrix coronata (assembly GCF_001604755.1). Taxonomy (NCBI): domain Eukaryota; kingdom Metazoa; phylum Chordata; class Aves; order Passeriformes; family Pipridae; genus Lepidothrix; species Lepidothrix coronata. The sequence goes on from NW_016690304.1 coordinate 5,461,325, forward strand.
GTTGCACAGGCAGGCTGTTACCATGTAGTGAAAGATGAAAACACTGTACATATTCATCAAGGTTTGAAAACAGTTTGTCCTCTGTTGACACAATTGTAAGAGATGGAGAAGCTGAGGTTTTACCTAAGGGCTGGAATCAAGCAGGTCTTCTGCAGGCATGAAGGAAATGCCAGTCTTAAAGGAATAACATCTCTGCAGTCTGTCATGTACTCATTCTAATTTGATAAATTAGAGATCATTAGGGAGCAATGTTGTTCTCCACATAATTGGATTGAACCTAAAATGCTGTGCTAGAGGCATGAAAGTGCTGTTCTCCTAGCAAGTGGTGACCTGCCCCTGTGTGCTGCAGAGGGCTGCTGTGGGTGGCTGATCAAATTAACTGTGTCAGGAATTTGGGCACTTCGCTGGTCAGCAGGGACCCAGCATGGTGCTGACCGGGCACGGTGCCCGTGGATGCAGCTCTGCTGAGTTCTGGGGCCACCCCCTGGGCTGAAAGCCTTGTAACCCTCCACACAGCACAGAACCTCAAACCCAGCCTGCTCCACACAGGTTCAGCAGCCAGGGATGCTCAGGGGGAGGGAGGTGGGGCAGTGCAGCAGTGTAGTCGCCCTGTCAGTGTGAGGCTGGTGTGGCTGGTGATGAGCCAGAGTTAAGAGGTACCTCTGCACCCAGAGTACACTACTGTGTTACCTGAGGAATAACGAGGGGCACTGATTCCCAGAGGATGCAACTTGCTTTATATCTAACTCTCTTTCTCAAGGTCTTGGATGTGGCCTTTTGTACACTGCAACAGTTACCATCACTTGCCAGTATTTTGACAAACGCAGAGGCCTTGCACTCGGTCTGATTTCAACAGGTATGGCTTTTAATTATCATTCTCTCTAACTTTTCAACTCTGATACAGCTACTGTTACCTTGGCAATAAAAAACGGGATTATATTTTTCTCAGTTACTTCCTGAAGTACTTCATGAGTCGAAACATCATTAGTAATGAAGAGATAAATTCAGGCTTCAGATAAAATAGTAACTACACTTGCAGGTGTATGCCATGAGTTATCCATACAGATGAGAAAAGGATATTCACTCAAATAAAAGCAGACTCATGCATACCTTGGGCTGTGTACCATGGATAATAAGAGGGGAAGTGTTCCATGGAACACTCATCTTACACAGGATCAGAGGTGAGAAGGAGATTGGAGGATATAAATACTGGATCACCATAACCTCACATTAGCTGCACCTTTAAAGGAGTAGTTGAAATTTGGGCTTACATTTGTAATATTTTTTTCCTTTCCAGTCAAAAAGGAACTAAATTCTGAAGTATTCCAAAGGCTTATCCCAGCTTTTTTCATCCATGTATGTTGAAGTGATCCCAGAAAAATGAACCTCTGATAATACAAGGAAAATTCTTTTAAGGATACTGAGCAGTCTTTCTTACCCTCTCTCTGGGCCTTTAGGTTGTGTGATGTTGTACACCAAGAAGAATTAATGTAGGATAGATAATAAAGAAGGATAATAAAGTAGGAACTGTTAAAGACAGCTGCTGTCCCATGCCTTGTTTTCCAGATTGTATGGAGTCTCCCCTCTGATCTGTAGCTGTCAGTGAGGAGAGGCATGGTCAGTATAGTCAGAGTTGTGAGATGATACCAGACCCACACCATATTTATATAAGGGAACTTCTGCATAAATGTTTCTTGGAATCATTTTCAGGGGCTTTTGTTAGGATTCCAGGTAGTTTGCCTTAAAATCTGATATTACTGAGCCCTGGTTAATTTTAGTACCTGGAAAACAAAACAAGTATGAATTTTGTAATTATTTCTTCCTATGTTTAGCGCCAAACTATATAAATGGTTCTACTATAACCTAGATACAGTCTTCAGCAAATCATTTTAAAGTTTGTCTTTAAATTGACTTGAAGAACCAATGCTCTGTATTTGTGGGAGGACATCCATTGATTACAATGGGTCTCTCTTCACTTCAACGAAAAGCTTTTTCTTTAAATTAGTGGGATTGCTTTAAATGCTTGTGCTCATAGTAATTCCTTACTCTTCAGTGTTTCCTTTGGAATTGCCAAATTCCTCAAGTGCATGTTTAGTCCTGTAGAGCTTCAGAGCTGTCTTTGGAATAAAGTCCCACCGGGTGAGCCCCACTTCTTAAACACCAGGCAGTCAAGGGCTTTTTCTAAAAGGGCTCTTGGTGAACCCCTGATGTCTTCCTGCCTTAGAGGAGAAAGGTGGCAGTGAGGAGGAGAAAGGGCAAAACGTTGAGGTGTGAAATTCTGTGTTAACTCAAAATGGTACCTGAAGGGACACATGTATGTGAGTGCATGGCAAAAGGATGGCTTAATAGTTCTTTTATGTTTTTGGTCTTACTTGTTTCTAAAGTGCCTGTTAGTGCTAATGGCAATAAATTGTTCAGATTTTTGTGGATACTCAACAAAGAAACTGTAACTTCAAGCGGGATGATGACTTACCAGTTCTTTGGATGGAGCAGAGAGGAGCACAGATGACTTACCATTCCTGTGACAGTGTATTCGTAGCTGCTAAATTGTATAAGTTTGTTAGTGTTGAAGGATGTTCTCAGTTTTTCAGTTAAAACTGATCTTATTTTCCTCTTATAGGCTCAAGTGTTGGACTCTTCATATATGCAGCATTACAAAGAGAACTTATCGAGCTATATGGACTGGATGGTTGTCTGCTAATAGTTGGTGCTCTGTCTCTAAATATATTAGCATGTGGCAGCCTAATGAGACCATTAGAGTCATCAGGTTCTCCTCCACCGGAAAAACCATGTGTAGACAAAGTGCCAGATCAATATTTTGTTTACCATGAAAAAGAAAAGACTGTTGAAGAAAATATAAGCATCCTTGAAAAGGGCTACATTGATGAAAAATGTGTGAACAATGTGCTTGACTGCAAACAGGATAGCGTTTTAAATAAGAATGTATTGAGCTCAATAAATGTAAATGAGAAAGACACTTATAAAAAGAAAGTTGTAGAACAGACAAACTTCTGCAAGCAACTTGCCAAAAGGAAGTGGCAGCTCTATTTGACCTACTGGAGGGAAACCATGGTTCTTTTTAAGAACAAAGTATTTTCAGCTCTCTTTGTTGCCATCTTGCTCTTCGATATTGGTGGATTTCCTCCTTCTCTGCTCATGGAAGATGTAGCAAGAAGTGCAAACATTAATGAAGATGACTATTATATGCCCCTCATTTCCATTATTGGCATTATGACTACTGTTGGCAAACTTATTTTAGGAATACTGGCCGATTTCAAGTGGGTTAACACTTTATATCTGTATGTAACTACCTTATTAATGACAGGATTGGCCTTGTTTGCAATTCCATTTGCCAAAAGTTACCTTACATTAGCAATGCTTTCTGGGATTTTGGGTTTTCTGACTGGGAACTGGTCAATTTTTCCATATGTAACAACAAAGACTGTGGGAATTGAGAAGCTGACTCACGCATACGGGATACTGATGTTCTTCGCTGGACTTGGAAACAGCCTCGGACCACCAATTGTAGGTAAGGTCAAGGTAGATAGTATAAACTGAGCGTGGGCTGGTCAAGACCAGACAGAATTAATTTGCATGTGAGTAGTTCTGGTTGGCCCTAATAGTAATAATGGAAAGGTGAAATCAAAATCTTCAACAAAACTTAGAGCCTGTTTGGCTTGAGCTGGTCATCTGATTGTGTGCTTGTTTCAGCTTTGATGAAAAGCACGTTTCATGTCTAAGTGGTCCAACTGTTATAGGTTTGCCTTATTTTATTTTATTTTTCTGTGGTGTTTCTCTAAGTTAACAGTGCTGTGTTACATTTAACTCCTCGGTGATGCACTTCTCTCTTATTCTCACCCCCAGGCTGGTTTTATGACTGGACGCAGGAGTACGACACCGCGTTCTATTTCAGTGGCTTTTGTGTCTTACTGGGTGGATTTCTCCTACTGCTGGCAGCGTTGCCCTGCTGGAATGCCTGCACCAACCAGAGCTCAAAGCTGCCTCCAAATACTTACTCCTACAAAGTTGCATCTAGCGCTTAGGTGACAACTGGAAAACACTTTGCGCCTTTTTATATTATATAGCAAAGTATTTTAGTAATTTTCCACTTATTTATGAAGCCCACAAATCCTCTTCTACTATAAAAATTCCATTGTTGCTTGTTCTTGTTGTTCAGTTCCTTCTTCTTCTTTTATTTCTTTTTTTTTTTTAAATGTTATTTTTAAGAACAGTCTTATTTTGTCTACTGTGCACTGTGTTTCCAGCCTTTGTCTACTGTAATTTCCTTTTACCCTGTAAGGGGTATGTTCTGCTGTATTATCAGCTGTACTTTTTTTTAAGGGGGATGGTGTGGAGGGGTGAAAACTTTGAAGCAAAAATGAAGGCCTGTTCCTTATGGAAGAAGGTTGGCATTTCTGTCACCTTTTCTAGGTCTCCAAGTTGCACAGTCAGGCTTTACAAAACAAAAATTTGCCTTATTAGAATGTAATACTGTGGCGAGGTGCTTTTAACATCATGCTTAGATTAACTTTTTGTCTTTTTAAAGTCTGTGCAATTTACAATGAAGTGCCAATTGCAGGAGGGAGAAGAGGGGAAACAAATCAACCTTATGTTGCATAACTGAAGTGAACATTATGATGAAAGTAAAGATTCTTACTACCACTACAACTAAGAACTGTGTTTATAAATATTGCACATTTTGTGAAGTCTGTTTATAAAACTGTTGAACCAAAAAGTTTTAAACCAAGGAATAAATGTGATTGTTGAAACCGTGAAAAGAAATGCTGACTTGGTTATGAAAGTTCTTAATCTTTAGATCAAAGTTGGGGATGTGCTCACAGAAGCCTACAGGTGAGTGTTTCTAAGTCAGTCACCCATGGTCTGGAGGTACTGGGGGCCTCTCTTGTTGCACAGCCACAGTTTAGTGGGTTGAACCTACTGCAGAGAGCTAAATAGTAGAGCTTGCAACAAGGTAGACCTGATGAGAAAAGGGAAAATGTGACAGCAATGTCATCTCTGCTGTCGTTTTTGGAATGGATACAGCAAGGAGAAAAGTTGGTAAGAGGGAGCAAGAAAAATCGTGGGGGAGGGTTAACAGAAGAGGTTCAGGGAAAGCTGATGTGGAAACAGTTGCAACACTTGAACACCAAACAAGCCAGTGAAGAGAGAGCCCCTGAAACCTACTCCCTCTCTAGCTGCAGCCTGCCCCTGTGTGTGTGCTGGCTTTGTGCTGGCGTGACTGGGGGAACACTGTGATGTTGAAGCCTTTCCAGGTGCTGCAGCAAAGGCAGGATGACTCTGGTAGCTCTGCACTGCCCTGTGTGCCCTGTGCAATAGCTTTTGCTTACATAGCTGCTCCCATGCCAAGGATGGGTCTGGCTGCTCTTGCAGCAGTCACAGAAATCTCTCCTCGGGTGGCACGTCCTGTGCTCTTTGGCTCCCCGCTGTAGATTTAAAGTTTAGTGGGGCATGTTGCAAGCCTTGGGTGAGGTACAAGTTCTTAATCCTGAGTTACATCCTGCATGGTTGCCTACAAGTGCCCAGCTAGTTCTCAGCAGTACTGTGGGCCTCAAATTCTAATGTGATTCTGGCTCATAAATAATCCTTAAGGTAAAACCCAGGCATGTAACGAGCAAAGTTTATTGTCAAAGTGCTGTGCACAGTTACTGTGTTTGCACGCCTCATTAAGCGAGAGCGATGCAACAACTAAGTTGGGCAGACCTTAATGCAAGGAATGTTCTCTCTTCTGGTCCAGGGCAGGAAAATCCAGCTTGGCTTCAAACAGTTTTTGCTGACTTTTTAGGATTCACTTATGTTTGTTTGAATTAAAACTTGATAAAAATAAAGATGCAGTTAGTTTGTCTCTTTTTTTTTTTTTTTCATCGATTTGTCAGCTGACTGTAACTACTGTGTGGGTTTTCTTCCTGGATTGTGGAAAAAGTATTGAGTACTCAGTAGAGGCGTACACACAACTCCAATTCCAAATTGTAGTCCTGGGTATCTGACATGGATCATTTTATGTGCTGTATGGCAGCTGTAGTCAGATTTCACCACGTGTATATAAACGTAATACCATGTTTTACTCATCTTAAAGAAACTGCAGTGATATACTGGATATAATCAGGGCATGTGTGCCTTCAGATTAATCTGTTAAAGTCTCACTTCCTGCCAACAATCCAGTCTGAGTTCTTTAAATATGAAACTGATGTTAAATTAATTGTCACTCTGAAAAAAATTCAGCTGGAATTAATGTTAATGATTGGGTGCTATGTAGCACACTTCTGCAATGGAAATGGAGTCTATTATTAGGCAGCCTGATATGTTTGGAAATATGACTAGTGATCTGTAATAGTTTCCTGATGTAACCCGACCCATCAGGGAGGAAAGAACCCTGACTGTTGAAGAATTTTGTTTGCCACTGCAGGCAATCTGTGTTAGGACTCCTTACCCCATCCAGTCACTTTGACTGTACTAATCTCGTTTTTAATTGATAAACAGGACCCAAGATTTAATGTTTCAGTTTTTTGCATTTTACTTTTCTAGTTTTGCAGGGTCCCTTTCCAAGAAGACATTCCCAGAGATGCTGCAAGTTGTGTATTATCTGAGAGCCTTTCCTCCTTCTGTCTTCCTGATTCATTCAAATCAGTCTATAGATTCAAATATTTTTTGGAAGGTGAGGTACAAGATGATTATTTGTGCCTCATTTGCTTAAAAAGTAGGTCTTTGGCATTGACAGGGTGGCAGAAGTGGTAGAGGTAGGCAAACAGTTTGCCATGAAGAATTAAATTCTGGATCCTCTTGAGTTTTATAGTTCCTGACAAACAGATCTGGAACAGAAGGAATGAAATGCTTAAATAATTATTCTTCATTGTAGAAGAAAAAGTTGTTGTTTATTGCATAAATGAATTTGTTACTGTGAAATTAGTCATGAATAGAACATTTATCATCTAATTTGCAGATCTTAAGAAAGTTTATTGTGGTTACTTTTTTGGCAACTAGACAAATGAAACTGCTAAGTTTTATTAGGTTTAAAGGCTATTCTGTGCCTTGCTCAATTGATGGGTGTTATCATTAGCTGCAGAAATGGATTACATTCCTTCAGTGGCTGTTAATTTGTCTACATCATGCTGATAGTGGATTCCTGCATCCTGCACTGACATTGAACAATGTGCTGAGTAAGGGCTATAAAAATTGATTGAGATGTTTGCATAGCATTAAACTGACACTGAGATGTTTTTTATTGCAAAGATAATTCACTTCAGGCCTTTCAGGAGGGCCTTTCACATATTATACGTATGGTGAATATGTTGGGCCGAGCGTGATATCAATCAGATTAAAAATGGCAAAATGATGAATTATACAGGAATTGGACAGGTATGTCAAAGGAAGTGGTAAAAGCTGCTTTCCTATGTAAAAGAAATTTCTCAAATTCAAAGGACTCCTTTCAGTGATGTTTTGCTATAGACTCAATTATGCTGAAGAGCCAAGTTAAAGACTTGTCAGTCTTCTTACAAGAAACAGTCTTTAGAGACTCTTTAGAGAGTATGCTCTCAGATTACCAAAATCCATTTTGCTTTTTACTTGGTTTTTCTTTGTTTGTTTGTTTTGGTTATTTGTTTTGGTTTTGTGGGGGTTTTGTTTATTTGTTTGTTTGTTTGTTTGTTTGGGGGGGTGATATTTTTTTATATTTGTTCTTTTGAATGATGGCTTTTAAAACAATCAGAACAGTTCTCACAGGCAATACACACATGCTCAACTTGAACCATGCTATATCATGTAATGAATTTGTTGCAGGAACTGAATCACAGAACAATTTGAATTGAAAGAGACCTTTAAAGGTCATCTAGTTTAACACCTCAGCCATGACATAGTGATTTCAGTTTTCTCAAAATAGCTGCTCTGTTTCTGGTTGGTTGTTGCTTTCATGGCTCTGTGGGGAAAGCTTGGCTCCTTTCTTTTATGTCCTCATTGTTATGTCCTTACACTTTCAGCAACAATATCTTATGTTAGTTTTCTTTAGTGTGTCCATAGTTTTTTACAGCTATGCTGTTGGTCACCTTTAGCTATCTGTGTTCAATATATGGAGTATTTGCTTGGTTGGGTTTTTCTCATTATTATTATTAAATCATCACATCAGTCCAAATTGACTTTCTTAGCCTTTTATCATTTCATGTTGCCAGAAACTAGAGGCTCAGATACCAGAAATGAGCAGTTGCTGAAATTCTTGCCCAGAGCTATATAAAGAGAATAAAATATGACTGGTATGTGTGCAGATTTCTCAACTTCTCTGCCTGCAGATGCTCAAGGCTTCATTTGCTGAGGAATGGGAGCCTTGTGCACGTATGAAAAGGAAAAGTGAAGACAGGGCAGGTCCTTTGGCTGCGGGGTCTCACTGCTGTGCTTTCTTCTCCTTGTTCTCCTGTGTCAGGTGCAGCTGTAGTGCTGTGTCTGCTGCAGTTTTGGGAGCAGGCACAAGGTGAGAGGGAGGAGAACACATACCTGGGGTGTGAGGTTCAACGCATGGGTACCTCCAGTCTCCTCACTAGTGTGTAATGAGGAATATCATGCAGTGCTCAGTTGTTTGACATGGACCTCAGGAATTTTCAAGGGAGCATCCCTGCACCCATTCCTTGCCAAGCCCCAGTGCTGCTGCAGAGGGATCAGGTACAGTGAGCCTCCAGGACATAGTTTTGAGTTTGCTTAAGGCACCCAACAGTGCATCATTGTGGGTGCTTTGTTGTAAAACCCACTCACAGAACCTCTGGAAATTCTGTTTTGTTGTGGGTTTTGTTTTCTTTTTTTTTTTTTTTTAAACTGAGATCAGCTTGATGGTTTTGTGATGTGAGCTCTCTTGTAACTGATAGCACAACATGCCTTAGTGCACCACAGCACTGGCTGGGAAGGAGCTTGGAGCAATCCCTTTGTAAGGTGCCTTTGCAGTCATGACCCTGTGAGGTGAGCCTGCAACAAACGCTGTTCCCAGCTGCCTTGGGCTCTAAGCTTAATCTTACTTGGTCAGTTAAGCTTAAAAACCTATTTCTTTTAACTCAAATTAGTGTTTTTTCCCCCTCACCATTTCTCTCATTGCAGGCTGAAAAATCACCTGACTAAACTCTTTCCTCCTTTCCCTGTGTCACAGCTCATGTTGAAAAGTAAACATGTTTTCAGTGATTAACAGCAATAACTAGATGCTGCTGAGTAACAAGATGAATACCCACACCCTGTTTTGTAAATGTCCAGTGCTCTGACCAACTCTGTATTTACAGATCGTATCTAAATTGTGTGGGTTTCTGTGGTTATAACTTTAAAATTTGATACATGACATGCATATCAGGTTGTATTAGGTCACGCTGTCTTCTGTTGAAATGACAGTACTTTGCTTTTTAATTAAAATGTCCCTGAGTTGGAGTGGCTGTCTCCCTGCTTTGCATTACTTAGGGGACCATCTTTGCAAATCAGGATAAACTGAAATGATCTGGCACGTCTTGAATTACAGTAAATACTGTGTATGAGGTTATGCAAGGTATCACAAAAATGCTTAATTAAATAATATTTGCTTCAAATTAAACAGTCATGTGGAGGTGCTGTGAAGGAATAAAAAAGTACATTTATGAGACTAGGCTTGACAGTGTGGTGTCTGCCTGGAGTATCCATTGTAGGTAACAATTAAGTAGTCACTATTCTGGGTGTGTGAATAACCATTTTGTCTAGCAAAAAGATTCCTGGGAGAGAGAGAGAGATACTCCCGCTGAAAGTACCGTTTCCTTGTTGCTTTAGAAACAGGAGACCTGAATTTACATATGACGGACTGAATTACCGAACCTGGGGTTTCATCATCTCACCTGGAACCAAAAGGCTTGATGGAGACACTTCTGCCATCTTGGTTCCTCTGGAGGGAAGGAAGATCTCCTGTTCGAGGGTTTTCCACCTTTTTTGAGTTTTCCCTAATTTCGTTCAGGAAGCAGTATCACAAGACTGCAGGAGGCAGAGATAATTGAGCATAATAGGAGTAACTCTTTTGAAACAGTGTTGAACCCGTAAGGACTGGGTTTTATGCCATCAGAGAAATACAGATGAAAAGCTGCCTCTGCCTGGCTGTTACGTGTGTCCATGGTGCAAGAGAATGCTGAAGCCTCTACTTACTGTATTCCTCCTTTTTCTTTTTTTCTTTTTTCTATCCCCATCTCAGATGCTGTGCAAGCTAGAGGCAGAGAGGAGGCAAGGACTAATCCTGTCTTATTTCTTCACAGCTCCTCAGAGAGGCAATATTGTGTTGAAAATGTATTATTTAAGAAAAATGGTATCATATGGTGCCAGAGACAGTAGCTTCAATGAGAGATTCATAGACCATGAGCTGTCTGGGGCTGAAGCTGGAAGCTGTTTCCCTTCAGCTGTGGGGGGGTGGAAGAAACCAGGTGTGAGCAGTTTGTGGATGGAGCCTCATGGGAGGCCTGTCTTCCTGAGAGGATGATTGAGGGTGCAGAAACTGGCCTGGTACTTGCAGCTTTTGCTGAAACTATTCCGACATTTCAAGTTCCCTTTGATAATGAGCAGGCAGAGGACAAACCATGATTACAAAAGTTTTGTGTTGCTTTGTGTTTTGCTTTTCAGCTTCCTGTTTCTTGGGGAAATAAACCTGGCATCAGCCAATTTCATGATATAGACTGAAATACAGTAGAAATATGGACTTTAAATAATTTGTAGGGCCTGAAAAAGCTTTACTTGCTTCATTACGAGAGTTTTCAGCCTGTGGCTATTTTTGCTGATGTTCTGCTCTTTAGCTGCAACAGCAAGATAGTGCCTTTAGATAATAGAGTAATACTGGATTTTGAATGCTGACTTGTTTTCCCTGGAACAGCATCAAGAAAATTAAGGGGTTTAAGTGCCAGGTGGAGATTAGAGGAAGAAAATGAAATTCAAAACAGGAAGCAGAGAGGGGCAGGCTCCAAAACAACCTTCATGAAGTCTCACTCCAAGAGAAGAGTATTGATAGTTACTGACCTGTCACTGGCCACTCACTTTCAGTTCTGCAAAGCTGCCAAGGAAGTGTGCAGCTTTCTGCACACTTTTCAAAAAGCCTTTAAAAGGAAAATGATGCTAGAGAGTGTAATAGGCTGGGAAGACAAAAAAGGCCAGCAAGCAGTCTGAGCATTTGCCTCCCACTGTTTCATTGGGCAGTTCTCCACATGCCTGTAATTCAGCTGCCTGGAAACAGGCTCTGCTGAGCCACCTCAGGACACCAACACAGCCCTCGCCAGAGATGGGTCCAGATAGAGAGAAGCAACACCAAGCTTGCCAGGTGCTGTGTCTACAGTAAGAAAGAGCCTTGCCATGACTCAGGAGATGTTTGCTCAGGCACAGCACTGGGCTAGTGTGTGCCTGGCTGGTGGAGAAGGGGCAGTTCCCATGTGCCTGCCTGGCACTGGCTGTGCAGACATACCCATCCTTGGCCCTGGGCTCTCACATCCCGAGGAGACCATCTGATCAGCTGGGAGCAGAAATAAAGTCAGAGGAGATGCTGCTGGCAGCTAGTAAGGGCTTGCCTGGCAGGAGAGGTTGTGGCCTGTGTACTTGTTCCATAAGCACAGTGAAAAGCAATGCAAGCAGCAGCAGGGGAGAGCTGCTTTCTTGTCAGGACAGCAACTCTTCCTGATAATTTAACTTGGTGAGTAGACATAGTTGGCAGTCAGATTATTGTGATGAGGGATATGTGGCAACCAATCTTTAAGTCTGTATTATGACTTTTAGCAGCAAAGATGTAGGAAAACTTATATTGATGTGGTAGTAATCAAAATAGAGATGCCTCATTTCGTGCCAATGATTACCTAATACTAGATGCATTTTTCCCTGTCTGTACTTCTGTCTTGGTTATAACTCATATTTCCATTTTTTTTCTTTTTGTTTGAGAATCTCTAGACTTTATATACCAGGTCCATATACTATAAGCTGTGTAAATTTTCAGAACTTACTAATTTTCAGTTTAAAGTGGCTCATGATGAATTGGAATAAAATACACAAATGCTGTCTGTGAAATGCAAACCTGCTTTGAAAGCCGGTAAGACAGGTTTGTCTGACAGAATCTCATCTGTGTATATCAGGCCCTGACTGTTTTTTTTGTGGTAATTCAGGGATGCTTTTATGGGCTTAGCTCACAAGGGTTGTCAAGACTGAGATGGTGCAACTGATATATCATACTGCATTTAGCAGATGATAATGCTGTTTCCAAAAGATTGCATAGAGAAAGGAAAAAAAATACATTCCTGAACAGGACCGTTTTGAGCACTTTGAGTCAAGTAGACAACATAATTTCTCTGGTTTTCTTCCATCTAGACAAATTACTAGGGCTTTTTAGCATTTCCAGTCTCCTACTTGCTGAAGTGTAAGAGGTCAGCATACACTCATTTGGCATGGGTTCATGGGCTTGTTGTGGTGTTTTATCCTATTTTTAAAAAGTCAATACAAACTACAAAGTCAGAGCAATAGTGGTTCAGCTTAGCCCAGTGACTTTTATCTGAGTTGCCCACCCAAATCAAACTGTGCTTTTCTAAGCAGTTTTGAGCAGTGCCCTGAAGTCCTGCTACAACATCACCTTCTTATTTCTTCTGTCTTGCAGTGCCTTGTCTGACTCCCTCAGTTCCCACAGGAGCTGTTTGGCCATTTTTACCCCACGTTTTCCCCAGGCCCCAGCTCTGGGGTGGGCACGAGATGGTGTCTCACAGCTGGAGGGCTCTGACCAGCTGTCTGGGGCACATCAGCTGTGAGGTCCTGTGGGATGCTACCCTGGAGCCTTCTCCTCCACCAGGCTGGCATTTATTTTGACATGTGGGAATAAAAGGGTTTTAAAGCAGCTCAAATGACCTAGAGGTTGATGATGGGAACTTGTAATGTCCCGTGTTCTGGATATAACAAAGTCAGTTCACGAGCATAATCCAGCACCTCCAGCAGAGCAGTCACAGAGGGGCTTTAGTACAGATGAGAAATATTTAGTGATGTTTTCATGATCTGATTAATTTGTATTTAGGATGTTCTCTGACTTTCTGACATGCTGGTAAGGTTTATCTTCTCTTAAGCTGTCCACTTAAAGAATAGAAGAAAGAAAATCTAAACACTCTAAGTACATCAAGGCCTCAATGCAATTAAAATCAAGGCATCACAAATTCTGGTTTATGGTAACAGTAAATATCAGAAGATAAGCAGCGTGACTGAAACACAGTATTTATGGTGAACAATGCTTTAAATGAAAAACATATAGTATTGATCTTTTAAATCAGCACTGTATGCCTGTGTATCTTTGAAAAGTTGCTTTTGAAGTTGTCACTGGATAATGAGGATCATGTTATGGAGGGGCAGGCTAGCAGTTGCCATTGGATTGAATTTCTTTGCTTTGGGTCAAGCTTTACGGGTTCATTTTTGAACCCCACGGTTCTGCTCTGATCCTGAGCACCCAGTGCTCAAAGGCTGCAGCTGGCATCAGCAGGGCTGCTTGCCTCAGTGTTTACTCCTAATCCAAAGCCACCACAGCCTCTCCAGCTGGATCTGGGCCTCAGCAGGGAGAGCAGCACCACAGGACTGCCCACACCCCATCCCCACCGAGGCCTCCCTGCAGGGTACATGCTCCACTGCTCGGCTCTTGCCCACCAGGAAGGGCTTTCTTTCCTACTTGGCTGGATGCTTGGAGACTCCCAAAGCCGAGATACAGATCACTAAGGTTAGCAGAGCAGGCTGCTTGCAGCTTTGAAGGAAAATTTAAATGAACCATGAAGCCTCAGTTAATTATTTTTCTTTACTGCTATTTTTTTTTCACTGCTGCTGACAGCGGATTTACCTCTGGCCTCCCTCACAGGGATATTGCTGTTTCTAATGCTTCTGTAAAACCCCCTTGTTTTCTAAGCAGGAAAACTAAACTTTTCTGTTTTCCTTTCATGTTTATCCTTCCTTTATCTTTCTGAGACATCAGCCAGCCTCACAAGCAGTCCTTTCAGTAGCTGGAGGCCAGGGCTTCTGTGAAGAGAGTACAAAGGCAACCCTCGATGCTCCTCCAGCCCCTCACACTGCCCAGGCCCAGGGCACTGCTTTTCCTCACAAACCCTCCCCTGGGCAGCAGGGTGGTGGGAGACCAGAAGCTTTGGTTTTCGTTTAGTGGCAGCCCTTGAAGTCAGGGTGGCTTCTCAAAGCACCACACATCCTTTTCATATATCTGAGGTCCTGCAGGGGCTGACTTTGATCCAGAGGTTGTGAAGGAAGGGTGGGAATTGCAGCTACACAGTATGAGCAGTTACGTGTTCAGTTTGTGCTGCCTGCGGCCCCCTGCTCTTTGTACAACAGCGATAGAGGAATCTTCCCTTCGAGCCGTGTTACTTGGTACAAGAGGAAAATCCTGCCCGGGGTTTGGGGCTCCTTGCTCTGTCTGCAGTGAGGTTTGTAGGACCACCTCTCTGGCAAGCCTCGTGTGCCCTCTAGCTGCTGCAGGCTTCCTGGGGAACATAGGCATGTTCATTTTCTGTGAGCATTGCTGAATTTTGCAGTCAGAACTTGAAAGCAAATTATTCAATAATTGCAGTTAGAGAAGTACTACAGACCAAGAGGCTGACTATGGTCCTTGCTGCCTCGTTTGCCCTGTAACGATCTGACAGATAAAAGCTGTACTTGCTGCCCAGGCAGAGAACTTGTTGCTTTAAAAGCTATTTGCCTACAGTTTGTGTGTTCAGGTAAAGTAGGGATGATTGACATGTCAGCAGAATGATTCCTGTGACACCTAGCAAGATAGAACATGGAAATGTGCTGTGGGGCAGGGATCCAAGAGTTAAGAGAGTTGTTGATTTTTTTGTTTTTTTTATTTTATAATTTTTGCAGAGGCCTTTTCGTGAGAGGTTTTCTCTGCAGAGTGCAAATTGCTGCCAGCTCAGAGGCACAGTTGGCTGAGGTGCTGGTGGCTCTGAGAACCTTATGGTGAGCACAGGTGGAACTTGTCTGCAGAGATGGTGGGCACAGGTGGAACTTGTCTGCGGAGATGGTGGGCACAGGTGAAGCTTGTTTGCAGTGATGATGGGCACAGGTGGAACTTGTGTGAGACAATGGGCACACCTGCAGTGCCAAGGCCAGGCTGATCCTGTTGGGGTGCTGGGAAGGGCTGTTTGTCTGGCCCCAGCAGGTAGAGCAAGAAAGCCTTAAACTGCAGCATTATCCAGACCTCGTTGTGGCATCTCGTGGGGAGGTGAGTGTGCTAAAAATCTGTACAGTTTTTTAAGTGGTGTTCCCTCTGCTGAGGAGGAGGGAATGATCTCTGCCATCTGTGCTGTGCCACCAGTACAGTGTCTTGATGGAGTAACTCCTTTTCTAGTACTCCACCAAGAGGGTCTGTCTCAGCACCTGTATTTTTTTTGCCTTGTGTGTTTTGGGTTTTTTTGTAGGTACCTACTAAACTTGTATTAAGAATCTCCCCCAATTAGATTTAACTGCAACATGACTTGTTTCCTTGTGGCTTATTTCCCAGGAGAGGCTTTGTATCTGAAAGAATTATAAAGAAGATGTTGGGCTTAGCTATATCCTCATCTTCCATATTCCAAAGACTGGATGGATCCTTGATTGTATGTTTACCAAAACGATTGTTCGGGTGTTATATAAACATGTAGCAATAATATGTATACACTGCAGGCCATGTCAAAATATTTTGCTTGCTGCTGCTAGCAGGCAGAGTGGACAGCAGGTAGTATGAATGTCTGCAAACCTGCATTGCAAAAACCCACTGAAAAGTAAATGGGACACCCAGCATGATTCAGGAAGCTGTGGCACTGTGTGTGTTAGGTGCCATGGAAACATCTCCTGATGGTAACACAGCCCTCAGCTTGTACAGGGTGCCTCTGGAGGGAAGTGCTGGCTACAAGGAATATACTTTTACAAGCAGTTAATTTCTACCTTCCACAAATTTGGAGTGAAACCACTGATTAGAATGGTGCCTAGCAATTATGTTATGATAAGTTAATTGCAGAGGAACAGCCCAATGGCTGCAATTGGCTTTGGCTGGATTGCACAAATGTGTGAGGGGAAGAAAGGTGATGGTGTCTTCTGAATAGCACAGCTGAAATACTGGCACTCTGCTGCAGTCTAACATGGGAGCAGGTGCCTCCCTTTCGATTTGCGTGAGTAACTTAAATCTGACTTCTTTGGTCCTTTCTTACATCCTTTCTCCTTTCTGGTAAGGTTGTGCTTCTTCCCCCAGTGGACTGCTGCATCTGAGGAGGGAAAGGGGAAGGATTTAGAATAGCATTGGATAGATATTTTAGGGGCTTTTTGTAACACCTCGCAGCTTATATAAAAAAATGCTGTAAAATAAGGGGTTGGTGCACGCTGATATTAGTTCCTTTTAGGTAATTATTAATGCTGTAACATTAACATCATGTTCTAAGCCTGCTTATGTACTGTAAGAGCGAAATGGGTTCAGGTGTTTCAAGTGGAGTGTGAGTGCTTGCCATGGCAGCACGGCTGGCCTGGAGCTCCAGCTTGTGGCTTTGCTGCAGGTATGTACAAAAAACAGCTTCACTACAGCAGTTCAGCTACAAATCCATAGGAGAATCTTTCATTTTTCCTTCTGAGAACATAGTAATAAAAACATTTAAGGAGAGGCAGGGTTTACAATGGGTTGGGGTAACACTTAAAAAAAAAAAAATTAAAATCTTGCTTTAAAATGAGATGTGGATACTGTTTAAATCTTCCTGGTGCAGAACTGGTAAATCTGGGTGTTTCTGGTTTGGACTTCTGCTGTCACTGCCTGGTGGCAAAGAGTCCTCTCCTTTGTGACTGTGAGCATCACTGCCTGATAGGAACACGAGGGCAGAGCAAGCACTGTGGGTAATGTCCCCTGCCTGTGAGGCAAGCAGGGGGTAGGAGAGGAGGGAAAGAGAATGAGGGAGCCAGGACTCTTTATGGAGTGGCCAGGTAGCATTTCCCCTTTCTCAAATGTCCCTGGGGGATGGTGTTCTTAAATATACATTTAAGTTATATATTCTAAATATATCTAAATATATATCTATATTCTTAAATACATCCCCTGAGATGCCATCTGAGGGGCTACAGAACTGGTCTGAACCTGCTGTGCCCCCCCCCCGGGGCAACCCCTCCTGTTCTCACAGGGACACCTTGGCCCTGCTGGGACAGACAACCCCTGTGACATCCCACGTGTTTCCCAGCCCAAGTACTGGACAGCCTCTCTGTCCTCACAGGATGAAAAAGCAGCTCCCAAGTGCAGGTTGTTCATGATTTCTCACAAAAGTTTTTCCATGAGTTATTGGGGTAAGAAATTTGGAATTACTGGGTGAGCAGACAGGAACCCTTTGCCAGGCTCGAGCTGTGGCTGCTGCTTCACTTCCTCCTCTGGTCCCTCCGTGGATCTTGCATTTTTTTTGTCTCCGAGAATTGGGTAGAAATTCACAAATTTCATGGGGTTGGAAGGCTGTGCACCAGCACTGGGTCATCTTTTTTCTGACTGTTGGGGTTCTTTTGAGGAATAATGACTTCTCCATGTCCTAAACAGGGCATCTGCCTTGACATGAGGTCCCATTTTCCCTGACTGTAGGTGTGAATGGGCTTTACTGGGATTTACCCTATCACAGATCCTGTTTCAGCACTGCAGAAGAAGAATGGTAGTATCAGTATTTTAACAATATGCAGTAGAAATGCAGTCTGTACGAAGATGCTACAATAAGGACAGTAATTTTACCTAAGCTGTAGACCCTTGGATCTTAAAACAATAAAAGCCAGTCTCTGCTTACCACTTGTCTGGTTTTGTTCCCCAGAAATCATTCTCTTCTATTCAAGTCAGGCACACAACAAATAAAGTTTCACCAGACCTACAGTTCAGCAGAGAAAGAAGCACATTTGGTGTTCCTCTGGAAACCCTCCTTCAGGGTGCGACACAGTGTGGGGTTCCTTCTCTTGTGACACAGATGGTGGAGTACCTAGAGGTGTTTGGTAAGTTCCTGTTTTCCCTGTTTGGCCTCTGAAAGCTGTTATTCTTTGTTTAAGCTGTATTTTTTAGCTGTAAGTGCTGAAAATTCTATACTTACAGTTATTATGCTTTCTTAAAGGAGCTCTTGCTTTTTGAGCTTCATCAACAAATGAGTTTTGAGTTCTTATCACACAAATATGGTAATGCAACCATTGCTTGCTGTTTTATATTTCTTAAACAGGTCTGGAGCGTGTTGGTATATTTAGAATTGGTGGTTCAGTAAATAAAATCAAAGAATTAAAGCAGAAATATAATCAAGGAGAAAAAGTGGACCTTATTAATGATGGAGATGTTGATTCTGTGGCCAGTCTCCTGAAGCTCTTTCTGAAAGAACTACCAGTGGCTGTTTTTCCAGACAACATTTGTTCTGGCTTGCTAAAAACTTTCCAAGGTACAGAACAGGCACCTTCCAAGCTTCTGTCCTTTCTCTGATAGTGACAGATAACGTGTTCATTGCACCTTTTCTAAGCAAGGTTTTATGTTTCCTTAACCTGAGACTGATGTTTAGTTGCTTTTGATTGACCACGTTTCAATGAACTTGTCTGTAGTCTTTTTTTTAATTCTTTAAGGCTTTTGGACTCCCCAGCATCCTGTGGCAATGCATCTTGCAATCCAACCCTTTATTCTTTGAGAAAGTACCCCTCTGCATGCTTTCTTTTTAAATTGTATACCTTACTTGTTACTGAGATAACATCTTTATTTTTAATCTAATCGCCATCATAATGCTGCTTGTGTCTTTGTATACCCACTGCCTCACTTCTCTCTTTTCCAAGCTGAGGCCTCTTTCTCTATTTAACCTTCCCTGGTACAGGAACTCTTTTGTGCATCCCTGTTCTTACTTAGAACTTTATTTTTATTTTTAGTTAATATTTATTTTTCTAATCCTCTTATAATCTTCTTGGACAGCAGTGTGTGGAGCAGCATGAAGCTTTCAAAATGCAAAGCCAGGACTGGTACTTGCAGCAACACACTGCCTAGTTCCCCATTAAATCTATAATGGCTGAGCTAATGTTTTCAGACAATTCTGCCCAGTGATTTTGACTGATGACTAATTCAGGTGTTTACATACAAATAAGTGAGTTAGATTGCAGGTTGCTTTTGTTCAAGGTGCCAGTGTAAGTGTTTGCAAGGAAAAAGGAAAGAAAGAGAAAGAAATCAGCTTCATGAACTGTGAAAATCTATGCTGAAAGATCTATGGTTTTTTGAGAGCACTTTGTTTTGTCTACTTCTAACTGTCTTGCTGTTATTTTTAAAATATTTTTATTTTTTCCCCCTCTCCATCCTCTTTTCCATTTCTCTCATCAATCAGTTGGGCACCCTGGGCCTTAGCCTGCACGAAATGTATTTTTTAGGGCTAAAATTACCCTTTAGGGCATGATTTGCTATTCACGATGTCAAAGCTATGCAGATGTGTCCTGGTGATCTGTGGCAAATTCGAGCATCAGCTGCCAATTATTGAGCAGTACTGTCATCTCAATTCTAATAGCCAGGAGACTTCATCATACTAATTCTGAACTGCTGATCAAATGGAGTTGTTTGTGAACCTATTTTCTGCCTTGTTACCCTTCTTTGAAGAACGAGAACCAAGAAAATGCTAAGTATCTCCAATTTAGATTTTTAAGCATCTCTTGTGTAGCTGCAGTTGCATATTTATAGACCAAAGATGTTTGGAGTCTGAGAGCTACCAATTAGTCAGGAAATGAAGATGATGTGGGGCTGAAAGGGTACAATTTTTTATTTCCCTTAATGAGAATCATGCAGCATGTGTAAAATCTCTCGGGAAAGTTAAGGCTGACAACCTTATATCATCTTTAAAGGCAGCTTTAAGGGTTCAGGTACATGACTACTGCCTGCAATTCCATTAAGAAAGCAGCAAGTGCTGGATAATTCTGTCATAACAGGAAGAGTAGCAGAAACAGCGAATGTAAAACTCAGTATCTGGAAAATCCATGGTACTTAAATATTCATTTGTGAAAACTGCTGTCAAACTTTGGAGTACAAATTATTTGTTTGGGACATATTTATTCTTCACTTTGCTCTAATATATTTTAAAATGTCTCTCTTTCTCAAATCTATAGTAATATCTATGATGAAATTGTGTTGATATTAGGAATGCCTGTCATAATTTTTTTTCCCCCCCCACCAGAGCACAAAATCAACACAACAGAATGCATAGAGAACATGAAACAGTTGCTCAGCTGCCTGCCCGAAGCCCATCAAAACCTTCTTCAGTTCCTGTCTGCTTTCCTGTTAAAGATAGCAACGCACAGTGAAGTGAATTTCATGACTCTGGAAAACCTCTCCATTGTGTTTGGGCCTGCTCTATTCAAGTGAGTACTCTCTATTCACCCACCTTAAACAGTTCTGCCAAGTCACACTTTACAGTGAGGCTTTTTGTCGTAGCTGTATGTCCAACAGTAAGTGGAACATTTGGAAAGTTAAATATTTATACAGTATGTTTTGGGCAGATGTGACAGGTTCTGAGCTGGCTGACCACCTTCATTCTGTTAGGCACTGACTAGACAGGTCCTGCCTCAAGTAAGAAAACATCTGAAGAGAAGAGATATGACAGGTGGAGAGCTGTTTAATGAGAACTACTCCTCTTTTCCTAGCCAACTGAAGTGCAGGCTGTTTAATTGTTAGACTTGATTCTGAAAAGCTAATGCTGACTTTGACCTTGTAATATCATTAGATAACAGAGAAATTAAGATAAATTCTTTATCAAGAATGAGAAGCAACTCATTCTGCCCTTGCCACTAAAATGCAAGTTGACATCCAGGCAGAGGCCCCCTGAGCTTGCAAGCAGTGACTGCTTGGCTGAAGCTAGACAAGTTATGTGTGGGATGATGGTGAGCGGGCACAAAAGGAAAGGCTGGACAACATGCCATGCAAGTCAAGATGACAACAAGGAACAGCCTAGTGTGATCAGGTAATGGAGGATTTTCCAATGAAACTAGAATGGTTTAGTTCTTTATCCCATCCTTCATTGTAGACACGAGAGGATGTTAAAATATTTATACCTGTTACCATTTGTAAACCTTTGTTTTAGTGGATCATAGCCATGTCAAGCTTAATGTGAACTATGAGCCTGCGCCACTTTACAAAATGTATGTGTTAGCAATTAGGATCTTCTATGCAAAAAAAAAAAGCCTTATTCACCTTTTTTTTTTTCATGTATGTGGCAAGCCAAGTTCATTTTAAAAGTATATATTCAGCAAAATTTGCACCAGTCAATGACAGACTTTGTTTTGGGGAACTGTACTTTTGCTGCTGTTTCATAGGTCTCTATGTTTAGTGTCTGCTTACCTGCTCTGTGGGTTTATTGCCAGGTGTACCAACATATGACCTTTGCAGGTGATATAAGTTTATATCTTTAGTGAAAGTACAGCCACGGAGACAAATCTAACATGCGATGTGGTGGGAGTTATGCCATTTGCTCCTGTGAGAGGAGGCTTCACCATGGAGGGTATTTGCTGATGGGACAAGGCAGTTTTGCAATCAAACCCCAAGTTCCTTAATCTCTGCATGCTAGTTAGTAAATAAGAGTAGATAGATGAGGTTTATTTTCAGTGTCTGGATTAGTTGTGTGGTGATACTTATGAACAGGTAAAAGGCTGATGCTAAAAGGCCTTCGCCAGAAGTCTATCCCTTGACCCCTACACTAACTCAAAGAGGACTTCACTGACTGTCACTCTTCTGCCATCAGGAGACCTTTGCTATCACCTGAGGCTTCTGTGCATGCACACACATGCAAGAAGACTTAATTCCTTTATTTCCACTCCCAGGTTTTCTGAATGTGTGCCCACTGACCTACACATGAGAATCCAGTATGCTCCCTTATTGACTGTTGAGCTGCTTCAGTTTTTAAATGTCCCACTGTTCTGGGACATGGTCTAGCTACTTCTGAAGATGTCCCTCTGTCTAGTTTTTAAAGTACCCTCAGTGCTAAACAAAGTATTTGTGGCAATGACCTGTCTGAGAAGCCTTGAAAGCAATCAGAGTTGGGTTTCCCTGCTACTGACTTGTCAAGACAACAGCTACAAATAGAAATATGTCTTCCTTATAAATGTTATCTTCAGCTTTTACAGTCATTCTGATCTCACCAGCTCTGGGAGAGAAACCAGTAATTCTGGAGCTCCTTTTTTGTGAAGTGTTTAGCTGATTCTGTCCTTGGAGAGTTACCGCCTGGGATTATGAAAAATCACCTTTTTGGTAGTCGGGTGGAGACAAGAGCTTTGCAACTGGCATTTTCTCTCGGTGAGATTGCTGTGCCACTTCCTGCTGAGTGACCTGAGGCCTTCAGTGATTCAGAATAAATCATTTGTATTGTCCTGTAGAGCAGCAAAATTCAAGGTAGACAGCTGTGGCAAATCATATCTGCTGACACAGGGGAAAAAGTCATAAATATCCTTTATGTCTTTCAGAGCCAGAATTAGTGCAATTATCTGCCACATTATGAAACATTTGGCAGCCAGAGTGTAGCTGCACTGGAAACTGAGACACGTTGGGTAGTGCTCGCTATAATTGCTCAGTCAAAACGTGAAGGTTATGAAAAAACCAACTCTAGATCTAATCTGCAGAAATATATGCTCCATTCAGTTGCTGGAATTAACCTCCTGGATGTAATGTCAGCTCCACTTATGGCACTAATTCACTGCAGGTGTTAAAAATATTCTGCACGTATTCTGGCAATCTGCATTTTTGTGCAATTTCTTCTTCCTTCTTTGACATTGAACAACTGAACTGGGTTGTTTATAAGCCTTCTTACTTTAAATTTCTTATCTATTTATATTCAAGTGTAAATTCTGTCTGGGATTATCACCTGTCTCAATCTTTTGACACTTTTATTTGTGGAGACCTGTCATGCTTATAGTTTCACTGAAGTGACCGAGTAGGAATATTCAGTAGTTGGAACGTGGACACATATGGGCCTTGGGGACACAGAAGTAGAATATTAAACGTGCTGCTCATTGTACCTTGCAAGCCTAAACTGCATATACCTCAGAATTAGTAGCTATGGCAATTGCAACAGAAAAAAATATAAGCCTTAACACAGGTTTTATATTGAAAGTCTAGTTACAGGGTCATGGAAAATTTCATCGTGGATTTTAAATGCTAGGAAACTGATATCACTGTTTGTGTGAAACTGAATGTTAAATAAGCTGCCTCTTATCTATTTTTAATCTGTTGCAGCCCCTTACTTTAATGCTACTTACATTCAATATTTGACTGAAATCAGATTAACATTGGAAGAATTCTACTGTATTATTAGTATGTATCTCCCTGTTCAGGGTGATGGAACCCAGAGAGGGAATATATGAAAAGAAGGTATGTTTCAGGAAAAAACATAACTAAGTAAAATGTTTTAGTTTTACCTTAATCTTTGAAAACAGATCCTTCTTATTTCTTCTATGGGCCTTCCTCCCTCATGTTATTTTTTTTTTCCCCATGAGACTGAGTTAAGCTATCTTCACTGCTCTTAAATTGCTTCACCATCACTGTTAGTGTGGCTTTGCTTTTAGATTTTAGACCCTGGAATCTGTTATGGATCTTTTGTGACTCAGTCTTAACATGTGCATGATGCAGCTTTTGTGTCCTTGTCCCTTTGTAGGTAAGGGAACCAGAAGCATAACTTGCAGGTCAGGTCTCAGGCTGGCTACTCCCTGGACTTTGCTTATCTCCACCCTTCTCTTAACTTCTGCTGTTGAATTCTTTCTGCTCGTTCTCCGAACTATTTCTTTCTGTTGCCACTCATCCTCCTTGTGAACTGTTTTGTGTTCCCCTAGTCTCTGGGAATGCCTAGGAAAACGTGTTGCCACACTTCCGTCAGAGATGCAACTGATGTTCCTTCGATTTCTATGAATATTTCGTTTTGCTTCAGCTTGGTAAAGAGATTTTTGGTACTAACCTCAGTAAGTAAGCCTTGCAGGAGTGCACAAGCATGTTAGCCAGCCAGCTGTTTGCTGCTGCTCACTTTGACTCATTGTTTCTGTAAATTTGCAGCAAGCCTCTGCTGGCAGGGAACCTTGGCAGATCTCCTGGGCACAGCCAAGGCAAGGGACTGCGTGGATTTTTTAGCTTGCACTTCGTGGCAAAGAACTTTGAAAAGAGCTGATTCCTGATGATCGAGTTTTACTTGTTCCTTATTTGTAGTGAATGTTCTCTTGTGTTTGATTTTCACTATAACTGATTACAGGGCTTTTATAGTGAATGCAGAATATATTTCAGGAGCTGTGCTCTTCCTAGATTTTCTTCTAGGAACCATATTCCTGGATTTAGCAGTGTCTGAACCTGATTCCCCTGCTGTCAGCCAGTTAATAGAGTTTCTGCTAGTGGCAGAAGTATCTGAACACGTGGGAAGTGACTATTTTACAAAATTAATTAAAAGTCTTTGTGGAAGGTGGCTGCAGAGAAAACTAAAAATGTATTCTCTATATTTGGAGTACACACCTGTTGCCACCCGTGAATATCTGCTGATGAGACATTGATATTGGAGTCAGCTGCAGGGGCTTATCCCAGTCTATAGCTTGGATTTGTTTTAAGATGAAAGGAGAACTGGGCACCCAAAACACAGGCTGCTGGTAGGGGAAAGTGGGACTCAGTAAGTGGCGTAAGAGCTGTTTATCTTCATGGATAGCTTGTGCAGTATTGGTGTTAAGAACTGGTAGAAGTGGATTTGGGAACAGGTGTCTAATATAAAGAAAAAAGTTGAAAAAGAAGACGAGGGATGAAAAGTATTGCTTCTATGGCCTGTGAGTTGAGGGTATTAATGTTGGGTGAGCAATGAACAATCTCCTAGGATTGCTGTATGCAGGAAAGGCTGTTGCTCAGTCAACTATGGTTTACATGTTCACATGCAGCCTTGCTTTTTGTGGAGAAACTGAGTCTCTCCCAGGAAAAATAGGAATTCACAAAAGAAAAATGTTAACCAACCCTAAAGAAAGTGATGACACAGTAGTTTATCCTGTAAATCTGTCTACATTTTACCTGGCTCATGGCTGGGCTTCATGA
>NW_016690305.1:0-2887 GCF_001604755.1 Lepidothrix coronata
TGGTTGGGTTTTTTTGTCCCCCGTTGGGCTTTGTTTCTGTTGTTGGTTGTCAAGAATGGCACAGACAGCTCAGAGGGAAGGGCATTTGGCTGGCATTGAGCTCTGGCCGTGCTGACCTTTTAAACTGGTAGTGTCAGGCAGTGTGGTGGGAGCAGACAGCCCAGAGAGGGCTTCTCAACCTTTGCTGAGAGCTCAGCTTCACCCATTCGACCGACCAGCAGCAGCATTTGGCAACTAGAGAAGAGTGTATAAGATACAATTTACTAGCCCTTGAGGTAAAATTATGTTTTCATGGACAGTGACAAACTCTCTGGAAGGAGGCAGCACTTTGGTTACTGAAGTGCTTGTTCCCTGTGGCTGTGCCAGAGCAGGTCTGCTGCTGTAGTCAGAGAGATTCTGAGAAGAAATGTGGAGGGAAATCTGCAAAGTCACTGTAATTTGGTGGAACAAAGTGGCATAAATGAGGGTGGTTTTTTGTGCTGAGCATCATATAAGCTTATGGTAACAGACAGTTCCTGCTTTCAGAGGCCTGCAATCAAAGATCAGAGGAGAACAGGCCCAGGAGTGAAACAGTGCTGCTACAGCTGTACAGCAGGACAGGGTCTGGGAACCCTTGTGCTTCATGGTCCAGTACACTCTCTATTTGCCTCTGTTCCACTTCCTTTTCAGTCAAAGCAAACCTCTAGGTCCCCTTTTCTCATAACAAAACTATTTCCTTAATACAAACATAAACCTGAAAGGAAGAAAAACACTTTACCAGAAAAGTTGGTAAAATAGTGCTCAATATTTTTGGGGTTTGTAAAATAAACATCTCTGTAATGAAGTAACGCTTTCAGAACCATGCTCTGTCCTGGTCCTTGAGAAAAGGCTCCACTAAATGCAGGTGGGATCTGAAAAAGTGAAGGATTTTGATCTAATTCTACTGTTACTGAAGTCAGAGCTACTGATTTCAGTAACAGCAGGTTTATGTCCATGCTAGTTCTGTTTGAGGAAAACAAATTAAATTCCAGTGCCCCAAAACTGACTGTTGGTTTCAAAGACCAAATGGAATGGCTGATGTGTCACAGAGTTGTGAGGAATCCTTAGATTTTCTTCTCAGCTCCGAAAAATACTGTTCAGTGTTTAGTAAAACAAATATTCCGGTATAAAGGTATCACTTTCATTGCCAGAAAAGCTAAATTATTTTGAGACATCTGATCACTGTTTTTCAGTTCACTAAATATGGGAACTGCCAAAATGGAATACTGAATACTTTTTAAATGTGTTGAGGGGAGAAAAACTGTAATTCCATCAATGTCCAATATAAAATCATCCCAGTCCATACAGAAACAGAAAATGAAAAGTCTTTAGTGGCAATTAAAAAGGAATCAGTGTGGTTTCATTCCACACAAACCTTTTTAGGAGTAATCTGGAAAAAAAAAACCCACAGCATTTACCATATGGTTTTATTTCAATGAAATGTTAGCTTGTTCTAGAAGCGGTGAAAGTCATCAAGGCTTTTGAAATACATGTTTTGAGTGGAATTGGTTTTCATCTTCTTTTCAGCTTGCACAAGGGTTGTTGGGAGAAGGTCTCAGCAGGTCCCTCTGCCAGCTGGCCTTGCACTGAGTTCTGCATCTGCATCCAATGCCATGTGGGATCTTGCCCACATCATCCCCTCTTCTGCTCTATTCATCCTGCCCATCGAGGGGAGGCAATTGTGCTGCACAAGAGGGGCACTTGGCATAAATGCCAAGTGATGATATCATTTGAGTCTGAGCTACAAAATTATTTGAGCAGTATTGCTCTGTCACTCCATGCCCAGGGCTTTCAACTAAAGCCCTGCTTAAATGCTGAAACAAGGAGTTCTGCTGTCTTGCCACAGCCAGCCAAGGCCCAGGTATGCAGAAAACATTGCCTTTTTTTTTTATTTGTTTTTCGTAGGAAATTCCTTGTAGTGGAGGATGCTAAATGGGCTTTGTTCCCTTATAGTGTAGTTGACTGATAACTGATCTGTGTGTGAGGGCTTGTTTGTCCTCAGGCTGTGGGAATTAGGATTTTCAAAAGGCAAGAAGAGAGGGATTTAAATGGAGTATCATACTGTGTTAGTTTTGTGCTATGCTGTAGTTCTTAAAGTCTGAATCCAAGCTGGGGAGAAGTTCACGTTGTAGATATGTAATTTTGTCATCTCTTCATCTTACCATTAGCTTTGTCTCCTTTTTGCTCCCTTGCTGCTCCCGCTGCATCTGTGAACCTTGGAGAGCTTGCATGATTTCTCTGGCAATGCAACAAACCTCTAGTCTTAATCCCTATTACTGTCTGGCTCTGGATTCATATCGAGGTGCCTCTAATACACTGCAGAAGGTGGCCAGCAATCGTCCTTCTTCTTTATACCTCTGCAGCTCTAATCCTGCAGAAGTCCTTGCTTGTAAAGATAAAGGTACATTTATCCTCCTTAATGATGCAGCAAGTCTGGAGCTGTGAATCGGTGCTGAGTTATGTCAGCAGAACTGTCCAGTGACTAAAATGTTATTGCTAATGAAGACCAAGTGGTACTGAAGGAGCATCTGCACTTTACCTAGCCTAGCCTGCTCTGAAGAGTTGCTCATGTTCATTTATAAATTATGTTAAAATTCAGAAAAAATCAAAGAGAATATTGGTTTAGCCAGCGCAGAGTGACACAGAACGATGTGAGCTGGTAGTGAGGGGAGGAAGCCCTTCAAACCAGAGGGGAGAGGGTCATAGTTTGCTTGGTTGGTTTTGAAGCTCTGGCCCCAGAGGACAAAGTCCCCATTCTGCAATCTGGCAGGTTGGGAAGGCAGTGCTCTTCCCTGGGCACGCCCTGGGGCTGTGGGATGGAGCACTGAGGTGGTTCTGCTGCTCGGGCAGGGGGAGCTCAGCCTGATCC
>NW_016690305.1:6935-95423 GCF_001604755.1 Lepidothrix coronata
AAGAAAAGATATTCCTTTTTAGAAGAACTGAACCATCCTATTACTGCCTGTCCCGTGTGTGGAGTTGGGTGCCAGTCTGGCCAGGATAAAGAGGTCATCAGCCGTGCTGCTGATGTCGCTGTCAGAGCAGTTGTGCCATGGTGGGGCCTCCTGGCTCTGCTCAGAGTTGCAGTGACAAAGAGGAGGCACATTTGGGCAGGAGACAGCTCTGCTGGGGGCTGTGCATCATTTGTACTGTAGTAGTTCTGAAAAGTCTTGATTATTTTAGCTCCTGTGTTGGGCTAGCTTCAAACCAAACCATGTTATTAATGACTGCCTCAGCTTAAACTTGTCATCTCATTCGAGGAGGAGACAAACAGGCAAGGGCTGGGATGGAGGAGGAGGGATAATGTGCAGACCAGCCCGTGACAGCAGCAGCAACTGCTGTCAGCTCAACCACTGGAGCTGTTGCTGGTGCTGCGAGGGGCTGGTGTTACATGTTCTGGGGAAACATGACCCAAGAATGAATGCTCTTAAATTTCAGCCATGGAACTTGTGCTTATACTGGAAAAAGTGGTGAACTTAGGCACTGGAATAGGTTCCTAGAGGGGAGTGTGGGGGGATTTACTTAGAGTTCATGGACTCTCTGGGAAAATGTGCTCTCAATAAAGTTTTAGGTAGAGTTGAATCTGTCTTGTTAGCAGGGTCTCTTCAGGGTCTTTAAGCACAGTTCTGGTGAACTTAATCAGTTGTGAGACCTGAATCCATCTCTTTGTTTTGTTTTGAATTTTTGCAGAGCAAGGAGAAATGTCAGACGTTTGCTTAGCATAAAACACCTTTCCAGGGTCTCCAAGACTCCAGCTTACCTGACAGAATAGAAAGCAGGATTATGTTATTAGCATGTTACCTCTTCTTTAAAACCTTCTCATTGAATTTCCGCACTGTTGCACGACTCCTTCTGTGGATTAACATGACACGGAGTTGATAAGTGGTGCAAAGAAAACCAAGATTTCAGGACACGTATTTCACTGCAAGTGCCACATATTTAGTGTGATAGACGTTTTGCTTTGCAATTAGGCTGCATGCTTATGTACTCTAATCTGCAGCAATTTTTGCTCTATTAATAACCTATTAGTAGCCTGCAGTGAATTTTCTATACATCACCGCTTCACAAATTATTGAACTTCCTCTCACAAGTTTCATATGAACTAAAACAAATTATAGCAAAAGGGGTGAGGAAGATTGCTTGTATAGAACAGGTGAAATCTGACTTCAGGATCACAAATTGAAAAATACAGATGCTGACTGTGTCCCGTTTCAGGCTTTGGTACTTTCCCCCTCCCCATGCAGTCGTGCAAAGAGCACACACTCCAGTTTGGGTCACCAGTGCCAGCAGCAGGCAGGTAAATCATGGCCCCAGGTATTGCTTGTCATTCCAGCTGCACTGCAAATCCTATGGTCTTTTGAGCCCAGGTGCTGTTTAATACCTTGCCCTGGCTTTTATAAATGGTGTGCAAAAAAGAGGCAGAGGTGATGATACCTCTGCTGCTGATTGCGCTGTCATTGTGGGTCATTAGTCTCTGCCTCGCTCTGAGCCTTCCAAATGAGCACTCTGCCATTGCTCTGCACCTGGCACAGCTGTACCTGCACCTCTGCATCTGTGGGATCCAGGCTGTCCCTGCAAACCTGGAAGCCGGGGGAACACAGGGCTCCTGGCAGTCATTACATGAGCAGGGGCCAGGAATGTGTCTGTCCACCTGTGGACATGTAGCTGCTGGGCAATTGTCCAAAGTGATGGGTTTCTACAGAGTGACTTTCCACGATGATCTGTTGTGGTTTTCAGCTGGGACAGTCACCACTGATTTTTGTGCTATGGAAGAGATTCTTAGACTGACAGTCTGGGGCTTGTGTGTTCAGACTGGTGCCTGGTCTAGGTACACAGGAAGATCTCTGCTTGCAGCCGTGTGGTTACATCAGCTCTGCCTGAGTCTATACGGGCAGCAGCTTGGTCCTGGCAGCCCATGGTCCCCTGGGACTGTGCTGCTGACAGACTCTGTGGACTGGGTTGTTCTATAATTTGGAAGGCAGCCCAGGGCATCTTGTAGACCTGGCACAGGTCCCATGAGCTGATGGTGTTGCTTGCAGTCAGGCTATGGGCTGTTCCTTGGGCGCTCTGGCCATTGAGGTTTTTGGCAGCGTCGCTCCCAGGTTCCTGCAGAACACATTCCCTGACCCTTGAAGGAATGCAGGCTTTCCCTCCAGTCTCAGTTTTGAGAGTCACAGAAGCAGGTTAGTGTGGTCCCCACTTCCTCCAGGACACCTTTCAAGGCCTTGGTGGCTGTGCTGACTCTCCCACAATGCCTGTGCTGGGAAGGAGGGAAGGATGCACACAGGGTGGTTTTCTCGTGTTGGCTGGGTTAGGTATTCCCATGGGAAACAAGTAGGGCAGGGCTGGTGAACACATACCCACAGCCCAGCAGAATTGACTGTGGGTACAGAGACTGATTACAGGAAGGGAGTTTCTTGGAACAGAGTCAGCTGAAAATTTGAGCCAATGTCTCTTTCCAGTAGCTCCTTCTGTGTTTCAGTATCAGTACTTTCTATTAGTTCCCCTGTATATTTTATTTTCTTACAGCATTTTTTTCTGTTTTTAGAGAAAGAGTTTGATTTGTTTTGAAGTGTTGAAGTACCATTTGTTCAGTTTCTGTTACTTTTAGCACCAGATTTGTCCTTCCTACACTCCACGTAATCTTTTTTTCCTGTAGAGAGACGACCTGAGTGTTCGAGGCAGGTCCAAATGCAAAATCAATAAAAGCTCATTGCTGTACATGTCATGGTATTAGAGCTCAGCAAGTGAGACTCTGGTGGGCAGGATCTTGCCTCCAGCCCCCTGTCAGCCAGTGACCACACTGGGCTTTGCAGCCGGGGCACAAAGAGAGAAGTGGTGTTCTGCAATTCCATTGTTTCAGCAATGGAATTAACGTGGCTCTGTAATTTATATGTGTTACCAGCAAGTCACAATACTCTCCTTTCCTTCTGAAAATCAAACAGACCAGACTTTGGAAACCTTTTCTGCAGGGATCTTACTCATTGACTATGAGACAGGGTATCTAAAGAGGTTGTTCATTAATTATTATTGTTATTAATGAACCTGTATGTTGCCTCTTGACACTCCTCAGTACTGAGTACTTGGGATTTGTGGGTTCTTTTCTCCTTTAGCCTTCCAGTTTCTTTCAGAAAAGTAATGTAAAAGAGAGACTTGCTTGTGTTAGGATTTTTTTTTTCATTCCTTAATTCTGCAGACGTTATTTTTTGAGTCATCTAAGAGATGAATTTTGAAGGTTGTGAACTTTGCAGTTTGCTGGGAAATCCTCTTCTGTAGCCAGCAGAGTCAGATTTATTATCTTTCCTGCAGTTCTTTCTGGAAGGGGAAAATACATGCATTTGTTGGGCAAACTGGTTCTGGGCAATAAGAACAAGAAGTTTAAAAAATTAAAACAGACATAGAAGGCACTGTAGCATCAAGGCTGTATTGTAGATTAAGTAGTTTCTGTCTTTTATTTCATTTCTAATTTCTGAAATGCAAATAGAATTTTTACATATTCAATGAGGCTTTTTGCATTTGGAGTTTGGGTTTTGCTGTTTGGGACGCTCTTGCCAAGAAATAGGCCAGTAAGACCAGCTTCCAGCACACACTCTGCCCGAGGCATTCCTCATGGCCAGCATTTCAGACACTCGCTGCCCCAGCTCGAGATCTGTGGGGATAACCTGGTGCCTGGAAAATGGTACATAAAGAGTGAATGTCGATTACACACCAGAAGTTGCATAAATAGGGTAGGGGGAGGTGTTTTTATGACACCATCTGCCTCTCTGATCTGGAGCCCCCGTGTAAAACCGTGGCTCAAGCTCTTTACTATAAGTTAACAAAAGCCTTTAAATAGGGTAACTAATGGGCCAAACGTATCTTCACTTGTAAGGTTAAGACCCACAAGTCATCATTTGTAAGAAAGTGGGGGGTGGATTGGTCGCTGGAGAGGAAAGACATTAAATTAAATGTGGTGAAGCAGCCACATGGGACCCCTTAATAGTTTCTGAGTATTATTTTTTCCTAATGAAATTCAGCTTAATGCAATCCCACCCTCCTAGCCTGACAAACATCGACTCTGGCCTGCTGAAGGTTGTCAAGCCACTGGTGCCTTTTAAATGATTCTGGGCACCCTCCGCTCTCTGCTGCTCTCTTGTCACTTACAGCCCCTGGTTTTTGACATAAACAAGGGAGTATGTCAGTGGGAAGCTGGGCCTGTCAGGCCTTTCAGTTTTGCTTTTCACCTGGTTGCTTGCTTACAACAAAAAGTAAGATCTATTTTAGCGTGGGTTGTACGGAGACCCAGCGATGCATTAAAACCAGGCAGCAAAAGTGGGGGGAAAAACATCTGCGGAATATGAAATATGAATGGGGATCTGAGCCTCTGGAGGTCACACTTGAATGAGCAGCGTTACATGAGGTGGATCCAGTGAGCCTCAGCCCTGGGTTCATCTGCTGGTCAGCACTCCGAGGATGCATTGCTTTTTTGGAGCAGTGAGCAGAAGTGGGTCAAATGCAGGCACCTGATTGATTTTAAGAGCCATTATAGAAACGCTGAAAGAACTTGGATCTTAAATAGGTCTTTTTGCAAAACCAAAGGCCACAAACCATCCTTATAATTTTTGAGTGTGTGTTTAAACACATCCAGAGCAACACTGCTACTGACCATTACTCATCAGCAGCATCTTCATGCATGAAGTGCTGGGCTCTCTCCTCTAATAGCTCGGGCTTGATTTCTCTTAGGAAGGGAGTTTAGTATGTATTTCTGTAGCCTCCCCTGAAGAGTTCATCCCTCACCATTCCTTGCTTTCTGTGCAGGAACTGTCATTTTTCCTGCTTTCAGTTTGGTAGGGAAGGAATGATACTCCTTCTCCTCAGACCTAGGGATGAATTGGACCAGAGACTCCTGCACACAGCTCATTCCAGAAGAACCTGCCCACCATTTGGGGAACACTTACATGTTAGTTTTAATGTTTCTAGGTGCCGCAGATGTTGCAAAATAGTTTTCTGCAAGTTGGCCCTTCCTGTAGGTGCCTTCAGCGCCTGTTCAGTGTGTGCTCAGTGGCTGTTCCTCCTGTTGCTTGGGCTAATTGCTAAAAGATCCAGATATGTACATCTCCTTGTCTTTTCTTCCTCCACACCACTGAAGCACGCTTGCTTCTGCAGTCTCTTTGCTGTTTCTGGTCTCCAAGGCAGTGCTAGATGGAGCCACTGCTCTGCCTCGTGGGTCTGCAGAAAGCTGGCAGAGGAGTTGCCATGTTCTTCAGGCAGAGCAGCCTCCTGTGTGTATCACACAGAGCACCCTGTTTGAGAACCCAACAGGCAAGGAGGGGGGCAGAGGGTCTATTATTGCCAGGCTTTGCTTCTTGGTGCTGAGGCACAGAATTTAAATGGCTTGTCAAATGTCTGCAGCATTGAGGGTTTCTGCCTTTCTTTGGTTTTTTTCCCCTCTCTCTCAGTCTTTTATTTCACTGAATGATTATTGTTTCGAGATAAAAAATGCTTTTAGTTCTGGCCAGCAAGTTTTTAGCTTTTGTCTTCCTTTTAGAAGTATTTGAAGAGGAGACAATATCTAATAGTGTTACTGAGATAGGAGCTGAGCTCAGTAGGAACACCAGGGAAGTTGATTGGACCTGAGGAGCGGCAGGAAAAGAAAACTAGAGTTGATAAACCCAGACTGAAAGATTTCATGTTATCACATAAGTATGTGTGGAAGAAGGTCACAATATCTGTCACCTCAAACTAAATGTGCTTGGAAGTGAATGTAAGCAATGTATCCCACTACATCAGTATCCATAGTGTCCCTCATGCTATTGTTTTCTTGGTTTGCTTTGGTGTTATATTAATTGTGCATATGCAAAGTGAATGTATTTACCTGGGTGAGTCCCTTACTGTAAGTTAAATGCTTATTAACTATGGTAAGGATAGTCCAACAAAGTCTGCCAAATCCTCTAATAAAAGTAGAGAGCACTTACAAACCTCTGAGATGGATGGTGAGGTTTAAAATGAGCCTGTTGCCCTGCTGTGTGCTGCAGCTATTGCCTGGCTTTAATTCTGGAGCGAACTGCTCAAAGTCTACCCTTCCTCAAGGGCTTTGCTAATCAACGTAATCTGCTTTATGCAACAGGACTAGAAGTCTAATTGATGTGTCTGCATAAAAGAAGACTCTGATAGTGGAACAGAATTTCATACCCCAGTTGGCATCTCAGCAAAGAGGCATGAGAGTGACCAGGCGTGAAGTCAGAGTTACCTTTATACCCCCGGTGGCAGTTCTTGCCATGGGGGATGCTCACAGTGCCCAGCTCACTGCTTCTGCAGGCAGCAAAGCTGTCCAGGCTGGCACTGTTTCAGCGTAAAAACTGTCTGGGGAGACACAGAGGATGCTGTAGTCCAGCAGAATCCCTTTGAAAACTTCTCAGAAAGTTAAATCCCACTTGTTGAAAGACGTGGCATCTGCTGTGATGAAGTCGCGTGTCAGCGCGTGAGCGGTCGCTCGGCTCAGCGTGTGTGTGGCACTTCAACGTGCTGAGGGCTGTGCCTGGGAACCCAGCAAAGAGGAGCAGAATTGGGTCAGTGCTTTTTGTAAAGGTGGTTCCCTAGGGGCAGTTCCCCCCCTGAGCTGCTGCTGTAAGGCTTTTGTCTCTTCTCCCACCTGCAAGAGTCCTTGCAACAGCTGCAGAACGTGGATTTCCATCAGACTCAGCTGTGTCCTGGAGAGATCCATCTCCATATTTTTCCTCAGGGGAAGCTGATTCTTTGATTGCACATGCTGTCCCACCCAGGGTAGGCTCTAGCTAGGGACATTAGTAATAAATAGGTGTCTCTAGAGGGGCCTTTCAAGCTGGGACCACTCTGTTTGGTCTTATTTTGGCAACAGAAAGGTGAAAGGCCAGGGAATTCATCCATATAAGGAATCTCTTAGGAAAGATAATATATTGTGTAATTAAATAACTGCCCCCACAAGGTTTTCAGGGGTAACAAGCTGTGCTCAAAATTAAACACAAGTGTGCTGCACTCACACTACAGCCTGCTTAAGGCAGGTGAAAGTCCTTGAGGTTATGGAGAGGGAACGATACTGTAATTCTGGCCTCTTCTTTCTGAGTGTCAGTGGAAGTTGTAGGCTCACAACTGGGTATGTGTGCAAACCCCATCTTAAACCTTTGAACTTGTTTTAAGCTAATCCATTTGTGCTTAATTTACAAACAGCTGGTTGATTTAAAGGGATTTTCATGCTGGAGTAAACAAGAAGAACATTTACACAAGGAGTAAACCATCCCGCTGTAAATTCCCTTTGCAGTTGTTATAGCTATTTGTTTGTATTAGATCTTAACTTCCTCGGTGCAAAGCTAATCCTTCTTGATCCTACAGTGAAGTCATGATCCTGTGTTTGATGTCACCATCTGTTGCCATAGAAGCAACTGTGATGTTGCAAATTAAACTTTATGACTTCATGGCAAGATAAAAGCACATCTTCAGCTGCTTGCAAAAGTGGTTCGGAATATTTCCATGAAGTGAATGGAAAATATGCCAGTTTACATTTTGTCTAAATACAGTTCTTGGAAAGTTTGTGAACAGTGAGGGCTTGGAATTATATATTGTATGAAAGGGAGGAAAAAGAATCCGAGGCTTGTATCAAATTTGAGCTTTAAAAAAAAAAATCCCCTGGCAAGTAATTGATCCTTGGCAGGAGCCCTGCTGTTAAAAGGTTAGTATGGTTGCAAACAGGACTGAAATAGAAACAATTTAAAACTCAAAGCACTGTACAGATACCACCTCTTCTGTCTGTAGAGAAAAGCTCTCATGGTCTCATCTGGTTGTGTGCAACAGCCATTGATAATGGTAGTTGAAGTCATTGTCACATAAATATCTAGTCAGGGGTTACAAAAACTTGAACGAGAATGTGATGTTCTTTTTTTTAAATTGCTTAGGAAGTTAAGCCTTGATCACACTTGTAGGTGTCTGACTCAGTTTGAGAAAAATCTTCCTTTTCATAAATTAGAAGAGTTTTTTATCTAAATGGCATAAGAGGGAAGAAAGGCGTGAGTGATTCAGTGGTGCAGGAGAACAGGGCTGCACTTCCATGAGGACCAGGCAAAGGCCCATGTGCTACTCATAGCCCTCACTCTGCCCTTCTGCCAGGAGGAAGAGGCTGCAGAGAATGTGAGCCTAAATGCAGAAGTTTTTGTTTTCTTTTTTATATACAGAAGAGAGGGGGATAGTATAATTTTTCTCTCTCTCTCTGCTAGTAGGGAAAAGAGCTGCTAAGTCCTAAATTAGGAACTTATTTATTTATTTTAAATTGGGCCTATCTCTTTCCTGCTATCAGTCATTTTCTTAAAATTTCTGAGTTATTTCCCTCTTAAAAATGGATACCCATCTTCAGTATCTTTGAGTGACAAAGACTAAATCACATTGCTGGTGCAATCCAGAGTAAGATACTGATGTCAAAACTAACTTGACACGACACAGTCTCATGAGAAAGGTGAAAGTTGCCCAGTGAAATTCAAGGAATTTTGTACCTACAGGCACCTGTTGTAGAAGCACAGCCTTGATTCTGTTCATCTGCCCTTGAACAGGAATGCTGTACCTACCAAATACCACACGTGCTTATCTTCACCTGCTTGCCCTTGTCTGGATTTGAGGATGGTGGCTCAAAACAGATGGTTTCCAGACCCTCTGGTTTTAATTAATAAAATTAAAAAGAAAAGTCAGTTTGAAGTGGTTACAGTGAGGACTCAGGAGGTAACACGTGGGGTTTGTTTGCCTTTCTGTTAAAAGGCTGAGCATCTTGGGGAAGAAGCAGGGTGTGTTGTCCATCCTGTTGGACTGCTGCAGCCTTGTTCCCACTGGTGTATTTCTGGTTAAATTATTTAGATCACTGAGTTCACTTCTCTGATAAGCACACAGCTCTGATAAGTGAGTTAAAGGATTACTTGAATCATATTTTTAAGGGAAGGCATGAATTCTGGATTCTTTTGCCATGTCTTTCCTCATCTCTGAATATCTCCAAGGAACATGAAAGTAAAAAGTAACATCCAGGGACCCCCAGCAGAATTAGATTCACTTTAAACATGACACATGCTCTATATCCCTGGGGCAGGCACTTAATTTTGTAGTGTTTCAGACTTCTATGACATGATGATTGATTTTGTAGAGGTGAAGTTGCTTTAGTCATTAGTTAAAAAGCCTGATAAAGCTGCACGAAGATATTAAGTTGTTACCAGTCGCTGGTGTCTCTTTGTTCTCCCCCAGCCTTTACCCCACATTTGAAAGGGAAGGAGGAAGACAGGCAGGAGGCTGCCTCCCTTTCAGTCTGTCAGGGTTTTATTAGAGCCTGGCTCTCATGTCAGCGCTCTGCTGAAGCCCAGGTTTGCACCAGATGATTAATGGGGAGCAGTGAGCTCAGGCTGACAGGCTGTGCAGCCAGAGCCTGAGCCCCCAGCCCAGCCAGCCAGGCCTCTGCTTGAGCCCAGGACTCTGCCTGGTCCTCCCTGCCTGCCCTGTCCTCCTGCCTGCCCTGCCCTGTCTTCCCTGCCTGCCCTGTCTTCCCTGCCTGCCCTGTCCTCCCTGCCTACCCTGTCCTCCTGCCTGCCCTGCCCTGTCCTGCCTGCCCTGTCCTCCTGCCTGCCCTGCCCTGTCTTCCCTGCCTGCCCTGTCCTCCCTGCCTGCCCTGTCCTCCTGCCTGCCCTGTCCTCCCTGCCTCCCCTGTCCTCCTGCCTGCCCTGCCCTGTCCTACCTCCCCTGTCCTCCTGCCTGCCCTGCCCTGTCCTGCCTCCCCTGTCCTCCTGCCTGCCCTGCCCTGTCCTGTCTGCCCTGTCCTCCCTGCCAGCCCTGTCCTCCCTGCCAGCCCTGTCCTCCTGTCTGCCCTGTCCTCCTGCCTACCCTTCAGCCTGGCTGCTCCCACCTTTGCAGGTGTGTGGCAGCCTGCAGCTGGAAATTGGTAGTTTTGGGGTTTTAGGTTCCTTTTCTCCCTCTTTGTGTTCCACTCCCTCTGTTGGGATTTAATTGGTTCTTGGAAATCTCTTCAGCATATGAATGGCAGCTCGATCCTCCAGGGAATTGAGGGCTGCCCCATGCACACACAATTGATTCTTGCCTTGATTGCATGGGGTTCTCCAAGTTTTTTTTAATTATGTATTTTCTCTGAATCACAGAGATATTTCTCTTGATTTCTCGTGCTTTCTCGTGCTTTCTCGTGCTTTGTCTTTTCAACCATCAGTGTCCTAGGGGTTGGGTTTTTCATTCTGAATTCCCTTTTTATCCCTGCCATTTGCACTTGCAGACTAGGGGAAATCTTCAGTACAAGCTTCTTATTTGATTGTGGTTGGGAGTATTGTTCAGGTTATCATCGAAAGATCAGAAGTATGTTTTGTGGATAGGCTTTTCCAGCCAGAATAAGCTTGTATCCTTATGATATGGCTGATGAAAGGATAGTGCAAGGTATGAGTGGATAATAACTTACAGAAGGTGATCAGGTGATCATCAGGTCACACGGTTAAGAACAGTAAAACTGTGCTTGATTTATCCTACATGCATCACAAAGGAAAGATTCCTGTTTTTTCAGCCTGCCAAGCAAAGCTGCCGAGAGCTTCAGACACCTCACTGTGGCAATGCTGTTGTAATGGACTTAATTTGGACAGGGGAGATATATTTTTTTATTATTTTTCTCTAGGCTTCTGTTTTGATTTTACTTTTCCATAATGTAAGAGCATTCTTGTCATTCTGAAAGTTAGGTCCTTTCTGTATCCAAGTGCAACAGAACAGATGTATAAACATGTTGAAAGGACCTGTCATGCTTAAATTTTTTCTTACAAGGGACTTTCCCTACATCAGTTCCACTGAAGGGTTCTTCAGTGGGACACAGATATTGTACTAAAACCCAATTTAAATCTGTTTTGAGTAAGTTGTGTTATGTTTGTTAGGTTTTTTTAATTATTTTAATGAATGATGTATCATGTCAGACCATGAGGGTCTGCCTAGGCCCTATATCCAACAGCAACTAGACTGAAAGCCTGCAAAATAGCCCCAGGACAGGGCAAGAATATCATTATCGTAGATGTGTTGCATCCTCAAAGACTTCCCGGAGTCAGAGGTGACACCTTTGGCTGTTACTTCCATTAATTTTTCTAATTTAATTCTCTTGGCACTTCCAGCGTTCTGTGAAAATGAGTTTCACAGTCTTAAATAAATAACTGTGTGAAGAACTGCTTCCCCAGCCCTTGTGAACTGGCCACCTGCAAGCTCCATTTGCCACCCCCATTCCAGTCCCAGGTACAGTGGACAGCTGATCTCCAGGAATCTGCTGTGTCACAACATTCCATAGCCCTTGTCCATGTGCCTGCTTATTTATCTCTGTTTTAGGCTGAAAGTGTTTTCTAGTTCAGGTGAATCCTTTTTCAGATGGTAAGAAATGTCTGTGTCTGTACTTCCATCAGAGTTACAATTCCATGTTTGCTTTTCTGTTCTTACTTCCTGTAACTGTCTTTGCTTTTTGACAGTTGGGGAGCACCAAACTGGCATTTCTATTCAGAAGTCTTGTTAACTCTCAAGGCTGGGTTCTGAAATGACCAATTTATAGCCCATCACAGCATATGTAGAGTCAGGATTACATTGCGTGTATTATTTAACATTTTTCTACCTGAGTTTCATCTGCCCTTTTATTCCTCACATGTGTAGTAAGGCCTTTCTGCAACCCCTTGAAATACTCTCTTTCCTGTCTTGATGTTCTGGTACCTGTGAACTTGGTGTCACGAGTCATCTCTTTTCATGTCGGCTGGGAATGTGTTGGGAGAGACCCCAGCACAGATCCGTGTGCAGTTTTCTGTGTGCCTTTGTGCTCCTAAGAAAAGCGACCATCCTTACCCTGTATCTGTGTTTAAAGCAGTTTTCCCACCTCTGCACCCACTGAAGCTTCTTTTTTGGGACAGATGTGGTTCTGAATCTACACTTTCTGCTTAGGAAAACACCGAGGTGACCAATGACACAGGTGAGGGAGACTCTTGGAATTCACTGAATGGTTTGTGTTGGGAGGGACTTAAAGCTCATACTGTTCCAACCCCCTGCCATGGGCAGGGACACCTTCCACTACCCCAGGTTGCTCCAAGCCCCATCCAGGCCTTGGACACCTCCAGGGATGGGGCAGCCACAGCTTCTCTGGGCAACCTGTGCCAGGACCCACCACCCTCACAGTGGAGAATTTATTCCGAATATCTAATCTAAACCTTGTTTTGGTTTCAGAATGAGTTGTAGGATTTGTTTTCCAGGCATGTAGGCAGAGCAAGGATTAACTTTGTTGCTCAAATGCTATTCTAAAGAAGCTTTTCAAATAGGGAAGTCTTTAGTTTATCAAGCATGAAAGCGAGTTTGAAGAAGAGGTGAAAAATACCTGTTTCTCCTACTGATGCGTTACAGGTGTAAAACTGCTGTTTGTGCATCACATAAATCCATTTGCCATATAAGTAGATTGGAGAATGCCAGATTCTTGTATCAAAATACTCTACTAAATTTAATTTAAACTCCCTAAGATGGATAATGTTCACTAAAGGTTCAGTAGAAAAGGAAATACTTAGAGCTAAAAGTGTCAAGCTTTTCTCAAGCTCCTCAAGGAGTTTCTGATCCTCTTCCTTTCACCCCCAGTTCTCACTCTCATGCTGTCTGGTTGTGCAGAGCTGTTCAGAAATAAAGCTGATCACTAGCTTATTGATAAAAAATAATGCCAGTGTTCACTGTGGACTAACTGTTTTCCAAGCCATTTTACTCCTTCTCATTTCAACAAACATGACATTGATTCACAGAGTAGTTTGGATAAACAGTTTTGTAGAAATAGCCTGTTCGAATTATTTTCTCTCTGGAATTGGGAGTGAGTGTCTTACAAGTGAGGTGGTGGTGGTGCTCTGTTCTGATTGCATGATTTAAATTTCTAAAGGGAGGAAATGAACAACTGAGAATAGTGACCATTAAGGTAATAATAGGGATTCTTGTTCTTGCACAAACACCCTTTCAGCTCTGGAGAAAGCAGCCATTTCCCTAACATTTGTGGAAACAAAAAAATGGTTCAGTTGAACGTTCATGAATAATAATAAGGCATGAATATTATCTGTAACAGCTGTTGGGTGAGAACTGGCATGTAAAGCAGTGTTTTGAAGGGTTCATTTCTTTGTTCAAAAGCATGAAGTTTTTGAAAAAATACAACCATTGAAATCATAAATCCCTGGTGTCCAACAGCAAAGACAAAAACTCGGAGGGCATTGGAGGGTTTTGATGTTTCCTTCATTTGTGCACTGTCTGCAGCAACCCCTGGGAGCGGGCACGGCTGCACACGGGCACGGCTGATGCCAGTGGCACACAGACCTCTGAACGGATTCCTTTCAGTGAAGCCTTTAAATCAAGGAGGAAGCCTTATAAAATATTTGCAGCTTCTGGCTGGTGGACTAATTCTCAGAGAACAACTGCCAGCTGTTTGCACAACAGAGCAAAGGCCGTGTGAGTGTGAGAGAGAGCAGTAACCGCCTTGGTTGTAGTGCTGATGAAACCATGGGGTCGAGAAATACCTGAGCCCTTCTGGATGGGATGTAAGTAATACAAATCTGTGAACGATCAGTGGGACTTTCCTTATTGCATTTGGGTTTAGTTTCTCACCACATCAAGCGAGCACCATTTCAAAGGGGTCACAAGCGTAAGAAAGGGTGAACAAATGAGACTTAAAAGTGCCAGTTTCGTTTAAGAGAACCTTGTATATTGAAAGCTGTGGTGAGTAATCAGTTTGATTGCATGTCCAAGTCAATGACCATCTACTCCCTTTAAATACTGTTTCCTGGATGGCCCAAGTGAGAGCCCAGAGGATGCTCAACAGCCTCTCTGTCAGAGAAGGCAGGAGAACCAGCAGGCCCTCGGGTGTAGTGTTCTGCCTGGGATGGAGTGATTCCTGAAACTCAAACCAAACCTGCTTTTGTGGTGGCTGTCAAGTGCATGGATCAGTATGGTGCTGTGAAGTTGAGAGGAGCTGAGAATTTGCAAATGGCTTATTTTCTGTTGGACCTCTTACCATCACCCCTGATTTCTAGAGTAAGGGTGTAGTAATGTGTGTGTGGGTAACTTGTCTTGCTGGAAGGGTTACTCAAAGATTGGCCAAAAGCAAACAATTTGGGAGAGAAAAGGAGGCTGATTTCTCCCCTCCACCCTGCCATTCATGACGTGGTGCAGTTCAAGCTTGTTACCTCCCCATGTAATCTGCTCATTTTCCCTTGTCAGAGGCGCTCCCAACACTGTGTTTACAGCGAGGGGATTAAGCTGGCAGCTCTCCAGTGACGCTGGAAACTGCCTCCATGAGCCCTGTTTCAGC
Source organism: Lepidothrix coronata (assembly GCF_001604755.1). Classification (NCBI taxonomy): domain Eukaryota; kingdom Metazoa; phylum Chordata; class Aves; order Passeriformes; family Pipridae; genus Lepidothrix; species Lepidothrix coronata. The sequence goes on from NW_016690305.1 coordinate 21,341, forward strand.
TGAGGTTGTCAGCACTGATTGATTTTCATGGTTGACAGCTTTTGAAATGCTTTCAGATTGTGATTTCTCACTGGGCCTGATGTGGGGGAGTTATTTTTATTATCATTATTAATAGTAGAAATAGTAGTGTCTGGATATTTATGCACACAGAGATTAGGGGCACAGACTGGCATGAGCAGTTGGTGTCAAGCTCCATGTTGGCAAGGAATAATCTCATCAGGACTTGCACTGCAAAATGTAGCTAGTTTATGGTTTTTCCTGGGTAAATGAAAATGCACCATAAATTTTCATAGATTTTACTATTTTGCCACTGTGGCTTAATAATAAGCATGCTGGAATTTGGGTTCTCTGGGACAATCCACTGGGTTTTGTAAGTTTTAAAATTGTATATCCTTAGTTCGATGGAACAAAATTCCATTGGTTTCAAAGGTGAGTGTTTTAGTGGTGTTTTGGAAGAGCTGTTTTTGAGCTGCTTCTGCTGAACAAAGGTTCTGTAGGTAAACAAACTGGGGGGAGACCTGTTGGGAAAGTACAGCATATGTGTTCTCCTTTTCATGAGCATCAGGGAATGACAGAGAGGTTTGGGTTGAAAGGGACCTTAAAGACCATCTAGTTCCCAAACCCCTGCCCTGGACAGGGCCACCTTCCGCTCGTCACCAGTCGTATCTTCAGCCACAGGGATGCAGGTTTTTTATTTGCCTCAGTTTTGCTCAGTTTTCAGAGCAAGCAGGTGTTTGTAACTGTCATGTCACTTTAGGATGTCACTTCCTGTGACATGTGCCTGTCCAGCTCCTTTTTCAGTAACTTGCTGATGTGCTGCACTCACAGTAGTCCCACCTCAGGAGCAGAGCCAGATGAGCATTTCCTAGACTGCAGCAGAGAAACAACTGTCTGCTGAATCCTCTAAACCTTCACCTTGACCCAGGTTTTTCCCATGCTAGGAAAATTAAAAGGCAAAGCTCACTGAGGGCAGCCCAGGAACAGCATTAAGGTTTATTTTCAGCATATGGAACATCTGTCAGTTTTGTGCCAAAAAGACAACATACCCTAATGCTTTGAAATTAGCTTTGTTCCTGTTAAGAATAACAAAAAAAAAAAAAGCAAGCACAAAAAGAAAACCCAAGCAAAAGGATGTCTCTTAATAGCGTTGCTCTGAGAAATGGTGTGATCTTTGTGGGAAATACATTACTCATGGAAATAGGAAATCACAGTGGCTAATGAGAGGAAGTTTCAGAGTTGGATCAGTCTGCTCATCTTTGTTTAAAGGGATGCCCCTTTAGCCAGAGAAAGAGTTCAAGGCTGAACTATGCTGCTGGTCAGGCAATATTTTTTTTTCTACAGTATAAACATTGAGGAAAAATAATTCCACGTGAACACTGTAGTTTGGGACTACAGTCTTGAGGATTTACACTTGATAGGTGCTCTGTATCACCCCCTGAGGCACACTCGTGGTAAATCTATGACCTTTCTTCACTTCAGGAGATGTTTCCCATAGAGCCTGTGGACCAAGAATTCCTTCTGTAAGTCATTGTGTAAATATGTCCCAAAGACCAGCGGCCCCTTTCTCCAAGCTTTTATTGGCCTCTTGGTACCCAACTCAGCAGCAAGATCCTACTCGTGGCTCTCAGAAGTGGTGCTGAAAAATCCTTGATAGGGCAAGGCAGGCAGAGACCTTGGCAGCTACTGAGTCCTTTTAAAATACACAGAAGAGCTGTGGCCTGGAATTTCTTCCTTTTTTCGTGCTGTCATGAAGCATATTTGGCTTCATTTGGTAATGATTTGGCTACATTTATGAAGTGAGTATTTCTGTTGACATCACAGTGCATTTACAGGAGACTTCTTATGCGTAGAGAGTCACATTTTGGCTGCAAGTAGTTTCTTAATTTTTAGTCCTACTAATCTGAGAGCAATAAATGTCGAGTGAAGTATTCCATCTTCCCGCAAGTGATGGTTGTGCGTGGCAACCCAGTGGTAGAGCAAGGTGCTGCTATTACCAGTGCTTGCCTGTCAGGGGCCAGTAATAGCTACTGTCTCAAGACTATGTATTTTATTAAAAAAGAAAAGTAGTTGTCTCTAGTGTGACATATGGTTAGAATCTGGGCAGTTCTTCCAAATGTGTGTGATAACCTTTAGGCAGTTTGAACGTACAGATTCTCATCTCACACTGACTCTGGAATGCTTTCCTCGTTTAAGGAGGAGAAGCAGAGACGAGCATTAAAACCCTGCAGGACACACAGAGGAGGTGGACAGATTGCCAGAGTGAAAACACACTGTTTGCCCTCTTTGTGAGCCACAGAGGATTGCTTGCAGGTAGCTGGGTTATCCTTTTTCAAAGGATATATCAAGGGACTCTCATTACTTGTTCCTTGTTGGATTTCACCAGCTCCCTATGGGGCAGGTCTGATGTGGGCCTTAGTCAAGATATCCTGGAATTCTTGCACTTGAGCAGTCAGTCCCAGCCCGGTCCAGTGAGGTGGACCAGGTTCTGCTCTTGCACACGGAGTAACCCCCCTGCATCAGATATGAAATTTAGTCAAAATATTGTTTTGACAAATTATGGTCACATCTATGACACCTGTCACTTCTCTGATGTAGATTTTCCTTCTTTGTAGAGGTAGTACTGCTTAATTAGTCAGATCCCTCCTCTGTCCTTTTGTACTGAGACAGTAAATTAATTATTATTCTTTGTGTCTTTTGTTAATGGAAATAAATGCTTCCTTTAAAAAAATCTTTTTAGTACTACCTGATTTTTGGAATAACTCCACAATGGAATTGATCCCCTTCACCCTCCCCAGTGGAGAAGAGACAGGGTTTAGGTGTGATAAATTCTTAATCTCAGTTGTTCCATGACATTTCACATACTTTTCCCTCAGCTGTATGATTGTACATGGAAAGGCAAAACCTGCTCTGCTTTGTTGCTGTAGAATCCCAGAATCATTTAAGTGGGAAAGACCTCTAGGGTCATCAAGTCCAACCATTCCCCCAGCACCACCAAGCCCACCACTAAACCATGTCCCCAAGTGCCACATCTACACACCTTTTAAATCCCTCCAGGGATGGTGACTCCATCACTGCCCTGGGCAGCCTGTGCCAGTGCTTCATAACCCTTTTGGGGAAGAAATTTATACTGTATTGTTGATAGCATTTGTTTATATATGTTTCAGATCTTCACTAATTGAGCTCATCTTGTGGTTTGTAGGTGGCAAGATGCCATCAGACAGCAGTAAGCATCTGGAGGACATGCCCCTGACTTGCCTAGGATAGCATTTTCAGTGTCATTGCTATCAATTTTGGTTGTGCTCACTCTGTCTCTGCAAAATTGAGCACAGTCCTGCCCATCACATTGTCCAGATCTTATTTCTGGAAGGCTAATCCATCACAGCAGAAGCCAAGAGTCACAGATCCTTGTGGGCATTTCAGTGCTTGTCTGCTAGTAATGTGTTTTTGAGATGTCAGGGCTTGGTGTGTTTTGTTTAACCAGCTCTTTGCCTGAAACTCCCTGTTTTATTTTTCACTTGGGAGGCTTTATACATCAATTGATGGAAGGTAAATGCGTGCTGCTGTATTCCCTCTCACTTCCACATCTTCAGAGGCCAGGCAGAATGCTGTTGAACCCTGGGAGAGTCCTGTCACTCACCTGGGAGAACGCAGGGGTGGAGCCCAGTATCCTTTCTGTGCTGTACAGAGATCATTTGAGGTTCTTCTCTTCTGTTTATGCCTTTCATTGCTTACTTGGTGACAGGATCTTCTCATTTGTAGTTCTATGTTATTTTAATGGCCTTTTAGCAGGGACTTCATGAGCCTCTCATTGAAAATGTAGATAAATTACATCCTCTTGTGCTTATTTATCTGCCATACAGTTAATACTGTTTAAAGCAAAATACTGTAGTATTAAGCCCAAAGAATGAGATGATGATGTAAACATTTATATTTGCTCACTATCTAAAATCTGTCCCACAGGTTGTTTGTAAGACTATCACAGAGATACTCTGTACTCACCAGTTTTAAGTATCACAGGAACAGGGAGCAGGAAACCAAAGAGAGAATTTTATCTTTGGACTCCACTTAAACTCCATCATGATATAAAAATGTCAAGGTCAGTTGGACCAATATGAAGAATAGTGCTTGAAATGCAAGGTTTGAAATGAAAACCAAATGAAATTCAGCCTCTCAGCTTTGTCCTTATGTGGGTGGCCAACAAAGCACGTGTATGGATTTCTTTATGTAGGATAAAGTTGCGGTTTTGATTCCTCCAAAGAATAGTTTTGGCAGCAATTATGCCTACCAAGAACCATTTGTGTTCCCCTGCTTGCTCAGGGGATATACTTAACAGGGAATGTTGAGAAATAAAGCTCCTCTAGTGATCTCTGCTGTCAGAGCAATTCGTGTTGCAGTGGCAATGCCAAATCTTGCGTGTAAATGTGTCTCTTCCACGTTTGTATCTTATCCAGACCACGCCCAAGCAGGGTTCCAGTGCTCCCCTCGAGTCAGCATGTCCTGAGCTACCCCAACTGACTGAAAGTCTGTGCAGCAGACTGTGTGTTTTAGCAGGCTTTGTTCTGGATCTGCTCTCTGCTTGCCTTCTGTAGGTCTTTATCTTGTAATATCTTGTATTGTTTTAATTAGCCCTACCTTCTGCAAAGAAGGCTCTCTGATAAACAAGTCACACTTTAGTGGTTGCGACGGGGCCGGCTGTGATGATGGAGCTCAAATGTTCCTTCAGGTAAAGAGAATCTACCTTGTGGTGGACTCAAATTCAACTGTTGTATTTAACCATCAAAAGACTATTGCACCTGCATGGTGAGGCATGTTGTAGAAGAATTTCTTTGTGCAGGTTGCTGGATCTCCACAGGCTTTGGCTTCAGTTAGTCACTGTACATGAAGGATGTATTTTTTGGTTTGGCTTGGCTTGAGGAAGCTGGGAGATGACGCTGCTCTGCTTTGGAGGGAAAGAACACGTAAAGGTGAATGTGGTGCATGCACTGCCAACACTCTAGTCCTAAATGAGCAGCACAACCACAAACAGTCAACAGCCAGAGTTCATGTAGAGTAACTCTTGCCAGAGAAATCCTGTTGTTTCTTTTCGTAATTTAAAAATTAGTGGCTGAGAGGAATGCAGTTTCAAGGCAAACATGAGATACCCAAGGAGGAGAGTGATTTATAGAGCTAGAACAGGAAAGCAAGGAAGATGGGAGCTTGAGAGGATATAGCAGGAGGAAGGAAGGGAAAGAGCCTGACAATGAAATCCATTAATTTCTTACTAGTTCTCCCACAGGACACACAAAGCTCAGCTGTACAGATAATGTTTACTATACTGTAGGGAACAGATTTGTAAGGGGGTAGATGCAGGCAGTGTAAACTCATTTAGCCTGTTTAACGTGTAACCATCGTTTTGCACAGCTTTGGGGGTATTTTCACAAGAAATGTTGCTGGCTAACTTCTAAATTGTGAAAGCCCAGCTACTGACCAAAAAATGGGAGCTGTCTTCCTCTTCCTTGATCATAGCCTGTGTGATCTGTCCTGCCCAAACAAGCACACACTTAACGTGATGGGGTGACAATTTTCACACGTTACATTCTGCATTGCACTGTCTGTCCAATGTGCAGGGGGACATGAAAGACTCAGGATGGTTACCCAGAGTGGAAAGCACATTTTTAACCCAAGATGATGCTCCGGTCATGGCCAGAGCGTATATCAGTCCTGAAGAAATCTTGGAAGGAATTGCTACAAAGCTCACAGAAGGAACAAAACCAGCAGCTGCCCGGCCTAGCTTTGAACTTGGCAAGTCCAAACCTTACATTCCCAACAAACTCCAGCCAGGTGCACTGCTAACCTGCCTCGAGGTGCTCTCTGTTACAACATGAGAATATGGCTGCAAGGGCTGCACTGAGAAGTGTATCCGTATTTCTTTCATCCCATGGCTGCCCTTTGAGAGGTGCATTTGCATTACTGGATAGGCAAGATGGATTTTTTTTTGCTGTAGTATTTAGCTGAATGCCTAACCCTTAAGATACTGCTGATGTTGTATTTTAAAGCCTGGAGGACACTTTCTAATATGCCTTTTTCTTTTATAAATGCAGATCTTCAGTTTCTAAGTAGCTAGATATGCTGAAATTCACTGATTCAGTGCCATGCTGTTTTGTTGGGTTTTTTTAATATTTGTTTTCCTCTAGTAATAGAAACTTTTCAAGATCATAAACTTTGTTACGTTAGCTTTTGTTACTTATTTTTCTCAGAATAATAATGTCACCTATAATAGGAAGTTAATAATCAAATGCGTGTTTGACTTCTGTATCAAAATCATGACTATATCAAACACGAGATAATGAACTTTACATAAATTGACATATTTGTCTTAGGGCAAATGTCCATTTTATATGTGAGGGAGACGACAAAGAACAAGATCAGAAGCAGAGTATATTAAAGCAACACTTAGATTTAATTGGAAAAACAAAATCTCATCTTTCAGAACAATCTAAGAGCTTTTGGCTACTGTCTTGTTTTGAAAACCTAACCCAGAGGGGTTCTGTTTTGCTTTGGGTCTGTTTTGTTGTTTTTGTTTTTTTCAAAATAATCACCCATTTCCTATATTCTGAGCAGTTAAATGTTACCTCTTTTCTGAGAATTAGATGAACTTGTGTTTGCTGGGAGGCTGGAGTATGAACTCTGTTGCTGCTCTTTGGTCAGGGCACAATTAGCTGCCAAGCTGCAGACTTGGTTACTCAACTTCTAAGCTGATGTTGCAGTGAATTTTTCTTTTACGACTGAGAAACAGAGAGATGACTTGTTAGATTAGTCTGCATTCACTCAGATGCCTTTTTTAGGCAACTGAAAGACAATATATTGAAATAGCAGCAGTGATGAAAGTCTAAGGGTATAAGAGTTTCACAGACAGATGATATCTTTTGTTGCCCTCACTGATACGCATGGGAAAGCAGGACGAGCTTCTGATGGCAGTTATTTAATCGGCTGAAATATCAAAGCACATTCTCTTATCTGTGCATTGTGGAGATCGTGTTTTCTAAGACATTCATGATGATTCAGTAGTTCTTTAAATACTCCTTTTAAAAAGTGTGTTTAAATCACCCAGTGGGAGTCTGCTACAGGAAGGTGAGTGTTAAGAACAGGCTCACCAAGTCTGCCTGGGAGACAGGAAGGTTTCTTCAGTGTGTGTTTTTTGAGCACTGGCAGCAGAACTAGTTGAAATTCAGCAGCCCTTCGTATGCCAGGCTCTGCAGCGAGGTGCTCATTTCAAGTTGATGAATGGACTCAATGAGAGCAATTCTGGGATCATGTACAGGGGACAGAAATTGCTCGCTCCAGGAAGAGCTCTCCTGCCTGCCCTCGGATGTTTGGCCTTTCTGTTAATGGCAAACTGTAGGAGTCAGCTGCTAAATGCATTTCCCTGGTGTGGCAACAGGATGTATGGGGTATCCCATCTAGACAATTCACTTGGGCTGTATTTCTGTATTGTTATGAGGGCTTCCTACTGCTAGATGGATGGCAGAGAAGAAACAGTCTCTCGGGCAGGAATGCTTAGCATTTGATAAAATGATGGCACAATTAGCAGCAATTTGTAATGTGCCTCTTCTTCTTTTCAAATTTAGTTACTCCTAGGAACAACACCGAATGTTTGAGATCTCTGAAGTGTATATCTATAAAACTGTGGGATATTTAAGCAGTACTATATTTCACTGCATACAATAACTTTTCTTTAATTTCTGTCTTTGAAGGGCATGTAAACACTGAATGCCAGAAAGTCCTGTTTAAGCTAAGAAATTGAGCTGACTGATCACTGAGATGAGAGTTACAATAGGAAGATTGTTATTAGCTTGGGGCAGGACAGTCTAACTTTGCTCAAATCCCAAAGCTCCTTATCCTTCACACAGTAGTTTAAAGGAACAGCAGCCACTTGGAACTGGTCTGTCTCAAATCTCTTGTACACCTATTTGTTACTGTTTATGCACCTGTTTCCCTGGTGCATAAACTGTCTGTACAAACAGCAAAGTGGATAGGCTGTAAAAAACACAAGCTGTTCAATGCACAATACCCAGAATGAACAGGTAATGAGCCAGTCTCCATGGAATTTTCTTTAACCATCTTGAACTGGTGCTCCAGTGGGGCTTCACTGGATCTCTGCTGGATCTCTGCATTTTTACTTTAAAAGAAATTTGGTAAGCAGGGGAAAAATACATGAATTCCACCCTTGGTCTTTCATTTACAATAATCCAAGCGAATTACTGTAACTTTTTTTAAAAATAAAAATAGCATCATTTCCTCCAAATTAACATGTGCTGTTTCACCAAGTGGTTGCATTGTCGTGGTACCCCTTTACCCTTTCTCATCAATGTTATTTTATATCCCTACACCTCCAAAAAACACAGAATACCTGTCCAGCCCTGCTTGCTTGTGTATGGTAGAGGTAGAATGGAGGGAGAAAGGCTGCTTGCCAGCCTGAGCCCATGAAACCAGCCCTTATGGAAAACAGGCTGGTGAGAGCTGCTGAGCTATTCCCAGTGGTAACAGTGGTGGTAGAAGGTGAGATCCCCCTCACTCCTGTCGAACAAAAATGAAAATGCTCTAGTGAATGCTTCTTTTTCATCTCACACAAAAGTGACTTCGGCCTGGTGAAGTGGATTTTTGCCAAAGGGTCTTTCTCAAGACCTTTTTCTCATGCTTCTGGCAGCTGGGGCCTTGGAGGGGACTTTATTTAAAGCCTTTGACTTTGAGGCTGGGCTGTAAGTCACAGAAACTCTTGTAGCATCAGTGTGCATCAGACAGCTCTGACACAGGGACCCTTTGGGCATGTCAGAAAAAATATCAGTAAATCTCATCTAGACAGAGCTGCATTTTTTAAATCAAACCAGCATATGCAAAATGGCTTGCATCAAATAAAATTCCTTGAGTTAGGATTCCTGAGCCAGACTTACCATAAGCTGTGTGATTTCCTGGGCAGAATCCATCTTCTCCAGCCTGGTGTCACAGTAGTTCCTCTTCCTCCCCAGTTCTCTTAAATCTTGCACAAGGAGGCTTTTATTGTTTCCTTCAAAGTAGGCTCTTTCACTCCAATTACCTCATTTGATTCCTGGTGTGCTGGTCAGGAAGCTTCCTGCAAGTACCATTCCTTTCTTAGTCTTCCAACTTGGAAAAGGAGTTTCAGAAAGCTGGGAAGAAAGAGGCACATAAAAACAGGCAAATCAAACATTCTCTGGTTTTGCTATCAGCACTAATCCCGCCTAAAGACTTTTCTAATGTTGTCACAGCAGGCAGAACTTACATAATTGCGTTTCCATCGTACAAGTTATAGGAAAACAGTTGGAGTGGTCGAGTGTGCTGGGTGAGAACCGAGAGCGACTCTTTGCAGCCGCCCTTGTGTTCAGGTCCAGCACTGTCCTGCCTGTGCAGTGTCTGCTCCACTTCACGGAGTTGAGGCCCATCCAAGCTAACTGGAGATGTCTGTCCTGGCTGTCCTTGTTAAGAGGTGCTCACTGTACAGGTCGTGAATGTAGTCCACGAAACCAGAATGGTGCTCCCAGAGTGTGCCTCAGATTTTAGGCATCCAGCTGGTTTCCAAGACAGTCATCTCAGGGAAATGTCTAAAACTTGAGTGGGACAGTTCTGGATTCTTTTTTCTCTCTCTGTGAGAAATGCTCTGTTATATATTTGTTTTGGTTTGCTTACAGAGGAATGTAATTCCATGCTTTGTTTTCTTTTCAGTAACAAAATAAGTGTAGAAATAAGAAAGCATTAGAAGGGCATAGTTCTGATTAAACAATACTTTTAGATTTCAAAATCATCCCAGATTCCTTTCAGTTTTCAAAAAGTAGACTTACCATAAGAACAACTCCCTCATCTGCCTTCCCCTTGCCCTTCTGTTTGGTTATTCTTTTCCCAGTTGTTCAGTACTTTCCTGGAATAAGAGTAATGATTTTGATGTCAGCAACAATTATGTTATTTCCTTTTTAAATGCTATACGTGACCCTATCTTTCATGTTCACAGTTTCCATGAAAGAGAATATGGAATTGGAAACAGTTTGGGTTATAGAGTGGGGAGGGAGATTTTCCCTTGGGCAGCTTCTATGCTTTTTCTAAATTAAATTTAATCTTATCAAATTAATTAAGGACGATTTCTCTTAAACATGATCTGATCCAGCTGCTTAATGGAAAGAGAAGTTAGTTTTTTTAGACTAAAGGAAAGCAAACTATTCCTTTCTTTTTTCTTCCTGGTTCTCTGCCATGACATGAACACCAGTGCTGGCCTCGGTTGTAGAGACGTGAAAACGGGGACACCGGACCTTTTGTGCTCCAGTGTTGAGAAATTACATCCAAGAGATTTTGTAGATTTGACATGTTCAGAACACTGAACAAGGTTGGCCAACCTGCTGAATATTGCCATTTGTTGACATCTGTAAGTGGGAGTTACCCAGTGCAGAGAGCTGAGTGTTCATGAGTCTTAGTAAAAAGAAGGATCTCCACATCATGCAATTTGTCATAGCACTTGGGACAGATACATGTCCTTGAGCATTAAATATGATCAGGTTTCAGAATTGCTTTGTGGCCCACTGCTGTGAAATGGAAGCCCTGATTTAGGGCACTGCAATTCAGTGCATAGATTTTGGTGCTTCTGTGCTGTGGCATTATATTCCTCCTACTTATGAGGGGAGGGGAAAAGGTTTTTCCCCTTACCTTCCTTACAAGGTAAGGAGAAAAACAGGAGTAGGACAGCTATCAGACTGTATTACAAAGCAACTTTTAACCTCTTGGCTATTGGCCCTTGAGGTTTAAAAGGAAGTTGTGTCTGATAGGCTATAGGCAGTATTTCATGTGTGATTCATCCCTGCCTCTGGAACACCCTCCTGCCCAGGCCTGCCAGAAAGGCAGCATTGTTGTCAGGTGTATCTGAAACCTCTTTGTAGTCCCCCTTGGCTGTTCAGAGTGTTTATCATCCTGAGCTGTAAATGATTCCCCCAACACTGTTTTTAACTAAGTTTCCAAGCAAGCAGGGTTTCTGTGAGTGTGCTGTATTTCTGTTGAATCCTCCACCAAAGTATCTGGAGTAGAAAAGTCTGACAAATTCCAGCCATAGAGGTAGTAGTCATCTTAAAGAGAGGAGAGTCTACAAACTTATTGAAAGCAGGCAACAATGTAGAGGAGAGAGGCAATAGTCTCAGAGGGGTAATGGCTACAACTTCTTTTTGTACAACAGAGAATCAACACCATTTTTAATTAGAATTCTACAGTTTTCCAATAAGAGGAGTAGCTGCTTTCTCTTTGCATCTTATGTTCAACAAAACAATGCAAGACAGTTGAAAAGTGTGGATTCTTTCATTAAGAAAAATCAACTGCAATCTTTTTACATGCCCCATTCCTTACTAGCCTTACCATTGGACTTAAGGGAAATCACACCCAAAGGTTGGTCCTAGACTGTTATGGTTTGCACTGTTATTTAATTCACCATTCTCCTTTTTGTTCAGTATTTATTATAGTATAGAGGAGATGGAAGATTACTATGGGCTCTCTCAGCATTGAAATGTACATGGATTTATTTTGGGTTTTTTTACAGCTATTCTCAGTTCTAGAAGCAGTATCTGAATTAGCTGTCTCTTTAAAACCATTGTCAGTGGTTTTAAAATAGGGGCGGAGTGCTTGCCTGAGAGGGGAGAAAGGAAGACACTGGCATCTGCTGCCTGTTAAGCCCATTAATTGAAAAGAAAATACTGCTGGTGCCAGAATGTAGAGCCCTGCTTCTAATTAAGCCTAGGGAAGCAGTGGGCTGGTTTTAATTGAGAACAGCGTCTTCCTTAATGGTGCCAGCAGCTAAAAAACGCCAGTGGATTCAAAGCATGAAGCGCATGGAAGACAGTGGTGACTCTTTATTTGTGGGGTCAGTCCTTGTGCCATACTTGGAAACCTGCAGCACAGCACAAAACCTGGAGGAATAATTGGGTCCCAGTTACCAGCAAAGTCATGTAAACTTTCCTAGGTCTGAGAACAGGGTGTTTACAATACAAATTAGCAGTAGTCATTAATAGTGTGTCCTTTCACAAACAGTTAAGGAAGCGAATATTTCCTGGTAGCTTTGGTGGCAGGAAGAAGAGCTACCCTGCCTTACTTTGCTCGTGGCAGTGTGGTTCCAATTAGCATGGCCTTCAGACTCGACATGCTTTCTGCCCAGGTCACCCCCGGGTTCAGGCGTCTGCTGCGTGCACCACATTTCAATCCCAGATCCCTCAGTTATTCCTACCTCCCCTCCCAGTGCAGGAAACCAGAATAAAAACCTTCATTCTGAAATGCTCGGCCATTAGCAGTTTTGTGCTGAAAAAGGTCCTAAACCACTTTTAGCCTGGTTTCTAAAGGGAATGAGGTGTGTGTGATTGTATCATCTAATTTCATGCTTGTCACTCCAGTTGCAAAAGCTTTTGAATCCACCAGGCAATTTCAGCTGGAAAGTTCACTGAAAATAGGTGGCCAGGCAAAGCAAAGAGACACAAATTAATTCCCTGCTTGAGGGGAGGGTTAGGGGTAAGCTCAGCTACATTATTAGACATTAATGAATCCATGTGGGACACATGCCTCTGCTTCCAGAGAAGCTCTGAGTAGAGCTCCTGCTGTTGTTAGACATGGGATAATCAAACCCCAAGCCCTGGGAAATCATCCTTTATAAGTCCCACTGCTCGCTTGCTTTCTTTGATAGATAAAGGTTTGCCTGGTCAACTCTGGAAAATATCTCTTCATTTTTCCAGAGCAGGAGGTTCATCCTTTGCCCAGCAATCTGTTCCCCCTTAGCCCATGGAGAAACTGTAACACTGAGGCTTATCCATCATTTCAAAGCAGCTTTTTGATCCATGTTCACAGCCTTCCAGCACAGACACCAGTGTCCTTTGCGATGGATGTGTTAGACGCATCCTCTGGCCCTTCTAGGGGATGTGAGCCTGTTTTTTGTAGAGCCTGGCTCTTTATCTCCAGCTATAGACAAAACCAAGACTCATGGCTCCAGGATCAGCTGCTTTTGTCCATTTTATCAGCCAAAGTGTCCTCCACCACACCAAACTGCAGACATTTAGCAGAAGCCAGAGTTGGGGGCATAGAAATATCTCAGGTCCATCTCTTGCCTCGTGCTTGCAGGGCTAGTTACCACATTGAGTAACACTGAAATCTGAGGCCTTCTGGAACTACAGATTTGATGAGATTATGTACCTTGAGTGATGGGTGGCATCTACTCTGTGAAGTGAAAACACTGGCCTCCCAGCCTTCCCTGGGATAAGTGGTAGCTCAGGCTGCCAGCTGCTTGTACCTGAGTGCCTGAAACCAGCTTCTGTTCATGAAACAATTCCCAACCAACACCAGAGTACCTTCCAACAGGAGGGGTTTTAAACAGGGCTTACACCCCAGTAGTTTCACAAGTGCAATTTGGAAGGGCACTGAGTTGTATCTACCTCATCTGGAAGGCAGGAAGAAGTCAGCAGGGAATTTGCTATCAGTCTAGGATTTTTATATAATATTCCTACAGCTTAAAAACTGATTTAGCTTTGGCTTTAGTCCAGATAGTTTAGTAGCCTGGCTCATCTGACTCAGGCTATAATAACCTGGCTATGTTTTTAAGCTGCTGCTGTGATCTTAGTTATGGATTTAAACATGGCTTATGTTTTCATGGTAGTGGTCACTAAGTCCTATATTCATGTTGTAAGCCTTTTGTCACAGTAGCTGCTGGGTTTTTCTCTTGTAATGCTCAATTGTATTGTTTCTTAAAATGTTTTCTTGTAGAAAGCCAGCCTGTGATTTGTTTTGAGGTGTGTTTTTCTCCCTTTGGCATCTGCAGCAGGGTGAAGTTTTAAATCCAAGTTGTTTGTATGTAGATAGTGGCAAAATGGTCAGTGAACAGTAAATTGCCTGAAAAACATGATTAAGGGCGAGGGGAATCAGTATTATTTACAAATGCTAGTTGCATGTTGCAAACAGTTTCAGCCAAAAAAATTAGAGATTTTTTTTCTATGTATATGCAGGAAAGGTCTAAGATCCAGAAAATGGAAGGGTTTTGATATGAGCAAAAATGAAACTTCTACATGACTTTGGTCATTGAGCTCTTTGGTGAAGACAGGCTGAAAAGGTCAAGATTGTTCAGCCTGGAGAAGAGAAGGCTCCTAGAGAGTGGAGAGGGACTTTGGACAAGCACCTGGAGTGACAGGAGAAGGGCTTTAAACTGACACAGGGCAGGGTTAGATGGGATGTTAGGAAGAAAATCATCCCTGTGAGGGTGGGGAGGCCCTGGCACAGGTTGCCCAGAAAAGCTGTGGCTGCCCCATCCTTGGAAGTGTCCAAGGCCAGGTTGGACGGGGCTTGGAGCAACCTGGGATAGTGGAAGGTGTCCCTGCCCATGGCGGGGGCTGGGGAGGAACTGGATGAGCTTTAAGGTCCTTTCCAACCCAAACCATCTGATGATTCTTTGACTTAAAAAAAACAAATCTTTTTTGTAGCTCAAAGGTTAAGTTTTCTCTGAGTTCAGCCTATGCTCTGCAGACCAGGGATGCTCTCCAGAGCCAAGGCCTAGGATGCCTCAGGGTTTCTGCATTTCTCAAGGCCCAGGCTGCAATGTTCTCTTACCCTATGACTTCTCCAACAATGTCTCTTGAGATTTTGTGGTTTATGTGGTTGTGCTGTTGCAATTTGTGCTTGGGCAATGACCTCTAAGCACAGTTCCAGTTCCTGAAGTAATGTCTTTGACCTTCCAGGCAGAACAACGATTGAACTTTATAAACTGACCCATGTTCATGACTCAGTAATTCTTAACTCCTCTGGGACCACCTCCTGGGAGGCTGGTATCCAGCCTGGGGCCTGCTGACCTGTGTCACTCTTTCTGAAGACAGCCAGGAGGCAGACTGTCTGGCATCAAATGAGCCTTGTTTGCATGTGCCAAAGGGTACAGCTCCCAAATCTGAACTCTTGCAGAGCCTAAGATGTGGAGCAGCCCTGCCTCATGCCAGCCAAGGGAGGCAGGCGCCTGTCACGGCTGGATGGGGACTGGGCAGGGGCACAGAGCTGGCAGTGAGAGATCGCTGCCCTTCTCTGAGATGAGCTGCTCCCAGCAGTCACTGATGGGCCTGCCCCTGAACAAGGAAAGCTCCAAAGTGCCACCGGATTTTTCAGGAGTCAGGAGTGCTGCCACTCACAGAGACGATTTGCCTCTGTGCAAGAGAAAATGAAACCAGCACACTTTGTGTTTTTCCGTCACACAATGGAAGCTGTCTGCCATGTGACACTGGATGGGCTGCTGACCCCTCAGCTAGTGCATAGGCACTGAACCTGAGGTCAGGACATCTAAGGGGTTTCACAAGTTTTGCCCCTGGCCTGCCTTTGAGCCCTTGGGCAGCCTGCTTTACCCTGTCGCTCAGTTTTCCATTCATTCTTTGTCTCCAACATTTAAAGGATAAGCTCTCAAAGACACTGTGGGGGTGTGTGTGTGGTACCTGCCTACACCAAGCACTGTTTGTGGCCTGGCTGCTGCCATCACACACAGTGACAGGCTGGAACTGATGAGTATCTTTTGTTCCCCTTGACTCAAGTGAGATTTGGCCCCATTCCATGTGCCTGGGACCCCCTCACACTGTTCTGGCTGCAGATTCATCCTCCCTGTTGGGACTTTGCTGTGCTCTGTGGTTCTGAGTGAAAGAACAACCTGGTAGTTTGAAGGGTCATTCTTGAATAAAACTGCCCAAATAATTTTTTTTCACTAATGTGGAGAACTGGAATATTCTTAGTGGCTGGGAGTTTCTAATGAAATTGATCTGACAGCAAAAATAAAATGAGGAAAAAATCTCAGGTTTCCATAAGAAAATGAGTAATTAGTTAAATAGTTAAGCAAATCAAAATTAAATTCGTACCTCCGCTAATACTGATTTTTAATTTCCACTGTTGTTCCCTAAACACACACACATTCAGACAGTCTTCAAAGGGAGAAAACAGGCATGGCCAGCATTTGGTAGAGAAGCTTTTACTTAGTGCTGTTTCTTTTGATGTGAAAGAAAATTGAAAGTGGGTGAATAAGTGGGCAGCACTGAGGTGTCTGTATTAGTCCTTTCCTACTTACCTGTCAAGCTTGTTTCTAATTAATGATTTCTTCCTCCTGTTTCTGTCCTACCAACTTTTCTCTGTCTTTTGGGAGCCCCTCACCGTTGCTGTGGGATGCCTGGCAAGTAGCACAGTGCTTTGGAGAGCTTTTAGCTTCTGCTAAAATAGAGTTTCTAAGGTGCTGTTTAAAAACATGGCCTGCATTCATTTGGGGTTGTGATTAGTGGTCTAGAAAACAAGCGTGGGTAGCAGCTCTTCTGTGTTTGGTATCTTAGACTAGACAACAGCATCCTTTTCATTGCTTCCTATATATTTCTGGCTGACCTCAAGCAGTGCTTTCTCTTAAGACAGGCCATGGTGACGAATTGAAAATCTGCTACCAGGCAGCACCTTCATCATCTGTTCTCCTTTCCTTTCTCTTGCCCAGGGCTGAACCAACCTCTGCCCCTCAGCCTCTTCCCTTACTCCCTGGTGAACACACCTGAGCCGTTTGTTTGGAGCCTCCCTGGCTGGAATGACTGTTCCCCCATTAGCACAAACGCCCAATCTCCCAGCCCTCCAGTGGGGTTTTTAATGGAGCCCTCTGAAAGCGAATGCTTTATTTTGGGGGCTCTGCTAGACAATAGGCTCTCTGGATTCTCCTCCAGGGGACAAGCTTGTCAATCAAATTGTCACAGACAATAATTACCCCCTGCTTTATTCGCTCTGTCTGTCTTCAGAACAGTCAATTAGAGCTATTGATACAGACAAGCCATTCTCACCAAGTTAGTTTTCAGCCTAATTAAAAGGAACCTGTCAGTGCCTTTCCCTGTAACCCTCGGGCTTCTAATGGCTTCTCTTTGTGTACAGTGCAGGAACTGAAACTCAGCCTCACTTCTTGGAGACAGAGGCTTAGTTAAAGTGCAGGCTTTCATCTCAGCCTTTCAGTTATGGTGGGAGGGCGGAATGGAGGGAGGGAGGGAGAGGAGGATTTTCTAGAAGACAGAGCCCTGTCTGCCTGGTTCTGTCCAGTATTTTTAAAATTCATCATGTGGAAAGAGAAAAAATCCTCTGAACTTCAAACTCCTTGAAAGCACTCTGATGGTAAATAGGTTAATTCTCTCTGAGCATAGAGACCTTTAAACAGAGAGGTAAGGGCTCTCTTCAGGGATGAAAAACATTGCTTTTTCCTGCCAAAATGTTTTATTCTGCCTTTTTTTCCCCCTTAAAATTACTAGAACACACAAAAAGATATGCCAAAAATCTCATCATCTTCAGGATACTGCTGATCTGAAGTGTATTCAGGAAAGTAAACACTTTGACCAGGCTTTCATTGTGCTGTAAGAAAGAAACTGCCACACTCCACAATTTAAACTCACTTCAACAATTTGTATCCTCAACCATAAAATAAACTCTGTCCAAACTCTGGGGGGAGATTCTGCCATGAGTTTAAACCTTCTGAGATCCAGTGTATGGGATCTAGTTTGGGGAGAGGCAGTGGGCAAGATCTTCAGGCCTCTGCTGCTACAGCACCAAGTTGTATGTGTTATATAAACCTGCTGCTGATTATTCCTTTTCTGAATTAACAGTGTATTTTTTATTTTTTCTGTTCCATGTTTTCGCTGCTGTTGGATCTTCTTTTTTTCTTCTCTTTATTCATGAACTGAAACATACAGGTAAGTGTAAAACCTTTTTTTACAAATATTCTTTACGAATATTTCTTTCTTCTTTGTCTTTCCCCCGTATTGTCTGTGATATTACAAGTGACTTCTGAGGAGTGTGTTTCACAGAGAGAGAAATAGCAGTGGGAAAGATATGCTATGATCCTCAATGCTCTATAAATACATGTTCCCAAACAATGAGCCATTTCACAAAAAGAAAAGAACATCCAAACCCAAGTTTCCCATTTAACCTAGAAACAGTATAAAGTGAGGCAACAGAGGTCTCTTGCCAACAAAATTGCTCACTTTGTGCCAGTGTTGTAATGAAAAGCATTGGAAATCAACCCTGTGTCTAAAGAAACTCTCTGTTTTCCTTCAGTGAGGCAGACCTCCATAGAAAGTCACAAAATAATTTCCAAGTGTAATTCAAAATGGGAGTGAGATTTTAAATGTAAGAAAACCTACCTGTACATTTAATCAGTGTAACTTTGAACTCAAAACTCTCTGCACACTCCCACAAAGTGTTTGCTGACAAGTTTGCTGTAATAGGCAAGACTGTACCAAATCCTTTCCGCCAACCCACCTTTAATTACCAAGTACATAAAAGGGAATAAGGAATATTTAATTTCTGGAGTCTTGGAAAACTTTTCTTCCATCTTTGAAGATGTGTGAAGAGCCAGGAGAGTCTCTGAGATCTAAAAAAGGAGCCTTCAGAGAGGTGTTTGAAGCCTGCACCTGAGTGCAGGAGACATCCCAAGCTTCTCCCACCCTCTGTATGACCTAAGCTGCCTGTTTTCTCATGGAGCTTTGTAACTTGCATTGTTTGGAAGGTGTTGCAGGTATCTCCCACGTCACTGTTCTTGCCAGTACTGCGATTTATTGTGATAGCACTTTGTAGACAACTGCTGAAAATTTCAGTTTTGTTGTCAAGCTTGTGTTTTCTGCCTCCTTCCTCCTCTAAATATCTGTGGCTCTCCAGATGTTGCAAAGGCAGAGTAGCTGTCTTTGTGCTGCTACCAGTCATAATTTTGTCTGAATTGGATTAAATCTTGTTTGAAATGTGTTTGCTTTCAAACATGTAGTTAACGCAGTACTGCAAAATGATACAATAGCCAAAACACTCAGAAATTGCCATTGTTTGAGAAGCTGTTTTGCCGAGTAAGTGAAACTCCAGAGCAAAGGGTAATTACAAGTATAAAAGCACTCATGTAAACTGCGTGGTTTAAAAGCTGTGTACGTGTTACAGTTTGAAAATTTGAAATGTAACAAAATCCCATCAATATTGCATGTACCACATAGGGAGCACACAAATATCTGAGCTGTGGGTCTGAACCGTGGCTATAAAAGCAGAGTTTGAAGTGATCCAGCTCGTGAGCACACATGAATAGGTAATCTTGATACACTTGCACAAGTATATATTGACTTTAAATTGTGTTCATGTGGGATGTTACCCTTTCTGAAAGAAAAAGAATAGAAATAAGAACAGCTGTACTGGAGCAGGAGAAAAACCCATCTGATCTGATAGCCCTGGGAAGACTAAAACAGGGCAAGCATATTGTGATACTTCCCCTTAATAGTTCTCCAGCTTCCAATTATTTTCAGTTTAGTGACTTCCTGAGCATCACAGAAAGTAGGACATGGAGAGTATAAAAATTAAACTTACCAGACAAATACGGGACAGAATATGGAGTTTCTGACCTAAGTATTTAAACACTGCTTACAGCAACATATTACTTTCTTCCCCAAGTCCCACATTCTTTCAGGTTTCCAGCGTGCACTCCCTGTGCTCACCCACTGATGTTGGCTTTCTGCCACAGGGTAAATAAATACTGTGCATGGGTTTACTGGTTCCTTTGATGTAGCTCTCTTAAAACTATTTCAGTGTAAGTGATAGTTATCAAGTGAAATTGTAGTCGGTGCTGGAAAATTCAAAGCGGTGGTTCTGTACCTGGGGAAGAAGGAGGTTTTTCTCTTGCTCATCTCAAAGGCACTACACAGGGCGGTGTGAGAAGTCATTGCTTTCCTTCTGCATGTTTTTCTCATGTTCTCTTCCAGTCTTGCCGTTTATGAAGCTCTTTCCAGGTTTGTTTAGTTGGAGGAGTTGGAATCTGTGTCTATGCCAAAGGTCTTTGTGACTTTGGGGGGCTTATGTAGCATTAGAAGTAAATCTCTTAGGAGCATCTACCTAAGATGTCCTTTCCAGTGCATGAGGGATATTGTGAGCCCTAGTTTAACCTTCCAGTGCCAGTGGTGCTCTCGAGTCCATAGCCAGCACCAATAGCTGGCCTTTACTTTCCTTGCAGAAGAGCAGTCGTTGGTCATCATCGTGGAGTGACTTACAGAAAAAGTGCTTTAGCAAGGATGTTCACTTCGGTCACAAAATGTGGTGTTTTGAAGTGCAGCTGAAGGCAGGCAACGTGCACACCTCGAGGAGTGGAGCTGGACATGCTTATGGTATTATGGAAAAACTGGGAAGTGAAAGCACTGGATTTGCACTCCTAAAGGAGGCTTGTCTCACATGCAGCTTTGCCTGCTGTGTGCTAAGTCACAGTGGCAATTCGAGGGCTTATATGGTAGGGGTTTTGGTGTGGGTTTTTTTCAAATTCTTCTTGAAAATGAGGCTTTCCAATACAGTAGTTGAGGAGTGTATCCTTGAAAAGACAGTGTTCACTCAAGGCTTCTTCAGAGAATCAGTAAAGGTAAGAGTTACTTAAGTGCAGGAAAGAGGAAGCAGCAGAATTACTAACCATTACTCTTAAAACTGTGTGTGTATTTCTGGGCACAGGAATTTGGAAGGTGGCACATTTGAAAAGAACATCACTCCAGTTTACTTTTGGTTGATGTCAGAGTAAGAATTCATTGCTGGGGGTTGAATGAGATGTAAACTGTCAATTTGCCAGCTGCACATGTGGAAGATTTCCAGAAATTTTGTCTACCATTTTTGGCAAACTGTGCCCTTGGGGTGTTGTCAGCTGTGACTGGGAGGCTTACATACGTATGAGTTCTGTTTAGAAGGAACAGTCCCTATTTATAACAAACTTTTCCATAAAAAAATCCAAACAGGTTCTATTTTTGCTTTACTAGAAATCCACTGACTCTCAGATAGTTTTAATGACCTTGAAATTTTCCCTCTCCTCCTTTTCTTCAGTTCCTGAACACTCCTCAGTCTCTGGTGTTTTAACACACCTTGTATTGAAACATGTCAAAATGAAATAAACTTTTCCTGACTTAGAAGTTACTAAGGAGCTAAACAGAAATCTCAAGGTGAACAAAATCAATTCAAGGTTATAGCAGGATGAAGACTGTGTACATGAATCCTGCAGCTTTTAATGAAATTTAGCATAAAAGAGACAAAATGTATCAAAAATACATGTCATATTTTAAGTTTCAATTTCTTTTGTATAAGCAATTACAGCTTTGCCAGAGTAGAGTGTAGCCCTGCTGAGGCTCAGTGATGATTGCCCTGCATTGCCCCCAGGGATGGAGCAGTGCAGTGCAGCCAGCTGGGGTTAAAGCCCTGTCAGAGGTACAGCACCTCCTCCAAGGGAAACATTGGGATTGCTGGTTTAGACACTAAACTTTGATGTAGGTGTGTAATTCTGTGGGAGGGCTCATGTAAATGTTAAATACTCCTGCAGAGCTACTTCACAGCCCTTCATAGGAAAATTCAACCAGAATTTGCAGGTTACTGAGCCCGGGTATGCCTGAAACATTATGTGAATTCTCAAGTGAACTAAGTGTAGTCAGCTTAAATTTCTGGAATGATATGAGGAGTGAAAAGGAAGCGTATATCCATTACAGAAAACCCTGGATTTTCTTCTCTTGTATTTACTTCAAAGTGGCATGTGAATCCCTGCTTTCACTGCAGCTGTGATACAGTTGTATCAGGAGCAAGGCATCTTGGTAAAAGTTGCTTAGTGGTTGTGTTATTTTTCTTTTTTTCTGTTGCTTGTAGCATTCTGAAAATATAATCTCTCAGGCTAAGGTATTCCTGCTCAGAGCTGGCCTGTGTGAGAAGGAGGACTGCCATGGGTCATCAGTTTGGGTGCAAGTCTGTGGTGGAAGGGAGTTGACATTCTGTTGTGATAACTGGAAAACAATTCTTGTGATTTCTTTTGATATATAATCACGTTGTTCAGCCCAATAATACACATGCATCATGTCCAGCAGAAGATAGGTTGCAATAGGTATTCGAGAAATGCAAGCACATAGTTAAATATTGTACCATAACACACACTCAAGTGGGAATGTAGTTAATGTCATCCCTTAGTATAAATATTTTTCTTCTTTGGAACATTAATTATACAACAGTAACTCTTTCTTAATATGTTTTGGTTTATAGCCTTGCACTCAAAATACTAACATAACCAAAAAGATTTACTTCTGTAAATTGAATTGCCTTATCCTTTACATGAAATGGTTGAAAATTTATTGACAGAGTTACTCCTACTTTTCTTGGTTTCTCATGGCATTGTTGTAAACAGATACAGAGCTATGATTTTGATCACAATGAGATAAGAATGGGTAAACTGGCTTCATGCTGTTGTATCACCTCTGTATTTTCTGTTCCCTGCTTTTATTCCGGCATTTAACTTGGCTGCACACTGCAGAAATAAAAGAACACTCAGGAGGACGAGGCATGGGGGCTTTTAAAGCTTGTGATGATACAGGGTAAAGGGAAAAAGAAATGGTTTGTTAAGATGTTTGAAGGACAGAGCAGGCTTTCTGACAAAGCTTGCCTCCCTGGAGGCCCCAGTGGCTCAGTGTGGAGCCAGGTGTGCCAGTAAGTGGCCTTTCCTATGCAGCCTGTAGAGCAACATGTCTTGTTACCAATTTGCCTTGGTCCTTTTATCCTGATGATGCTGAGAGGAAGAGGAGTTGCAAATACCTCATCAGTCTGGATACTTGAACATGGGTCTGACAAACAGCACTGGGGAAATGGCCTGTGTCGCAGGAGGGTTTTGTTGTTTCTGTTCTGCTCTATGATGATGTGAGTGCTTTATTAGATTAAAGAAAAAACCAAAAGTTACTGCTGTGGGTCCAATTGCCATTGCTGTTTCTGTTTGGAGACTGATCCTTGCCAAGAACAGCACTCACATCCCACTGGTGGGGAGGCTGGGGGTGTCTGCCCAGGGAGATGGTGGAGTCACCGTCCCTGGAGGTATTTAAGAAGAGACTGGATGTAGCACTTGGTGCCATGCTCTAGTAGACAGGGTGGTGTTGGGTCAAGGGTTGGACTCAATGATCTCAGAGGTCTTTTCCAACCTGGTTGATTCTGTGATTTTGTGTGATTCTGTGAGCCATGTAAGCCGTCAGAAAAAAACAGTGAACTCATCATCTCTTACCCTTTTTCACCAGGATAACTCCCTTGACATCAGCTGAGATAAACTATACTAACTCTAGAAAATCACACCCATTACTTGCAATTCTCAAAGGCTTATAATATTCTGATGGTGCATCTCCAGCCCTTGTATTCTTCTCCTGGAGAGAGTGTTTCTGAGCAGATGCCAAACAAGTCAGGAGATGAAAGACCCTCCTGCCCCTGAGGGATTACAGGGGTGGAGGGCTGTCAGGAGGTTGGAGAATCGCCATGCCAAGCACTGACCCACTCTCAAAATACGTGCCCAGATCTGATTTTACCAATCTATACCTTTGTAATCATTTATTTCCCAGTTCCCTGTAAAACTTCTCTTTTGTTTCCTATTACAACCATCATTATCAGGAAAATTATACCCAGCTACAGCGCTGCAATTTTCCCAGGCTCTTACAGCAAGAGGTTGACAGGAATGTGACTGGTTTGTCTTGCTCCATTCCCAGATATAGTTTTCTCTTATTTTCCTGTTACTACTGTATAGTGTCTTATGAGTATTTTCCTGCCTTGGAGTGTTATTTCGTCTTTCTAACCTAATATAAAGTAATTTAGTGCAGAAAGGGACTTCATTAGCACATATAAACTAGCAAACAGTTATGTGTTTAAGGATGGTGAAACCAATCTCACGATGGTTCTTAGAAGCAAATGTGACTGTCAGTGCAGCTGAGTCCTTATTACTTAGTTTACTTTATTCTACAATTATTGAATCCATAGATAAGGAATGAAAATGATAAAAAAACTAACTGTGTGAAACTCATCCACTGAGTTACCTTGTTGAATTTTACTCTATAGTTGTTCTATAAAGGCTGGTAATTATACATTTCTCAGGATGAGAGAAGTAAAGATACAGCATGTCTCTGTGCTACAGAAATCTGTTCTGTTCACATAATGATTTAATGGTGCCTTTGACCAACCAACATGAAAATTAATTGTTGGACTGCCTGCTCTTCAGTTTCCTTTTTTTCTGAGGAGTAGCTTAACTAATAAAAAAGATGGGGGAGGTGAGTTATTTTTTTATAAAGTCTTTAGGAAAGGTGGAATTGGGTGGTCCTGCTTGGCAGGGGTTTTTTTGCATAGGTATTTGTCCGGTTTGTGCCTAAACCTATTAGACCTGCTGTTTTCTGTGGTATTTCACTGAATCCTCAACCTTACTGATAAGGTCAAATAGTTTGTTGTGTAGGGCCAGTTCAGTTCTTTAAGGGACGCCTGACTTAAGCCTCTTAGAGAAATACTCTAACCAAGCATAAGCCACATCTGTTTCTCTCAGCAGTTACCTGCTGGAGGGCAATAATAAAGGCAGCTCATAGAATATTTAGTTGGGTTTTTGTTGCAAAGGATAAATAAAATTACTTTCATGAAGTATCTGCAACAACATTTTAATTAACTTGAGTCACTTTTAGGAAAATTGTGACATACCTGCTGACAGCAGGAGGAAGTCCTCTTGAAGGCTCTAAATCAGTATGTCCAAAAATGTCTCAAAAAATATAAAAGAGAAAGTGTGTTACAAAATCAAACTAATGGCACATAGTGTGAGACATCCTGCATGGTTTGTGGTGTAAGGCTGCTGTTGGAATTCGCTCTAGCTGTTAAACCTGAGTATGAAGCCATAGTTTCATTTCAGATTACATGTTCTGCTTTGGCATTTAAAATACTAATCGTGAGGCATCAGCACTCCACAACCTTTATTGCTGTTAGGATGGGACACAAATTGATGTGTAGTAAGGAAATCCAAGTTTTTAGTCACAGCTTTCAGCTAGGGGGTTCAAAAGTCACTGAGGCAGGAACACAGCATACTTGAGAGGAAGCAACACTTGGGGGTTTCTTAGCCATACCCTTGGGTTTACCTTTGAACTGACAGGGGTCAGGATTCCCCTGCCCCCTCCTCAAACTGCTGAGGCTCCGTGTTCCCTGTGCATCCTGCTCTAAAAAGCCAGCCAGGAAATGTTTCGAGTGGTTCAAATATTGCGAAGCAACACAAAGTAATGTTGCTGCTCTGAGTTTCCAAGTAAACTGTTGTAATCTGTGGCTAACAAACCCTTCTCACCAGGCCTGGGGGGATCCCTAAGTGTTCTCCACCAAAATGTATAAACTGCAGTGACTGGTGCCATGTTGCACGTGAGAAGGTTAGAAACTGCTATTTATTTGTACATCAGAATACTGTTCATTTGTCACAGACTCTAACCCGGGCCTTGGTCAGTCGGGTGTTGTCTGACCCTGCTGGCCAGCCTTTCGATGCCCAGCATGATTTCAGCGTAGTGGAGTCTCACCTGCAGTCCCAACCCGATGTGGACACCCGCTGGTGTAGCTGTGTCAGATTGTGAGCCTCTGCTTGCAGCATTTTCTTTTACTCTGAGCAGTCACCATGGCTGTGGGACGTACCTCACAGTGCAGGAAGGGTCTTTGGAGCTTTGTCCTGTGGATTCCATATTTATTGCCAGGACCAAAAAGGTTAACAAACCTGGGTTTGAAAATACCACAGCATTTCTGCTGTGGCCATCCTGAGAGAGCTGGCAGCCTTGTTTTTAAGAATGTGTTCTTGGATGGAGAAGAGTATACGGAATTGCTTCTGGTTCCTTGATTTATTTATTTTTTTAATCATATTGGCTTGATAGCCTTATCTCAGCAGCCATTTCTGAGATGGGCTTTCTGCCAGCTCTGCAGCCTTGTCAGCTGCATCAATCACACAGGTCACAGCAGTCAGCAGCTCAGCCAGCATGGAAATCAGGAACTTTCCTCAATAAGCGCATTCACCTTTTTGTAAGAACAGATGGCAGGGACTAATCCAGTGGTCACTGATGGCAGTGAGTGTGCTGTGTCACCTTCACAGGCTCCGTGGTGTCTGCCACCACCGCTGCACAGGTACAGTTATCACTGGTTGCTCCAGCCTGCCAGAGACACAGCTCGTGGGTCCTTTGAGGGGACACCAGAAAGCTGCAATTAGGAACTCACTCCTATTAACAAGTGGTTTTCGTCAAGTGGGTTCTTGAGGTTTTTTCCCCGATTTTCCCTGCCTCTGTGACATGTCACTAAAGCTAAATGGTGCATTAAAAGGCAGCAGATAAGCAGCATTGTGCTCTGGTCGGAGGGAAAATGGTGTATTAATCTGTTTGTAAACTGCACAGCAGAGTAAGGTTTTAGTGCTAATAATATTAGTATTATAAGGAAGGAGCTGTCTGTAAGGAAGCAAAAGGTACAGTGTGAAGGGGCCCATTCTGGAGCTATAGCTTTAGGGGATTTGGGGGCCATAGCCCAAAACTGTTCTGACTATTGTGGACTCAGTGCACCTCAGACCTCTTGGAAACCAAAGTGTCTTGGGCTTGTCCAGCATAGGGATGAGAGACTGCTTGGCAGTCTCAGGTACTGTAGACAAACAGTGAGGAGTCCAGCCTGTAGAGTTACTGTATGTTAAACATACAGAAAGATGATTGAATTTGCTCCATAATTCTACACCTCGTGCGTGATATTCCTGCTGTTAGATCAACACAAGGAATAACAACCACAGTCCAGACAAGAGGTGGTCCTGGTGGTTGGGTGCACTAGGAGATTATCTGCAGAACCCACCACCAGTGCAAACCATCAGAAAAATAGACCCGAGGCAAGAGGAGAAACACAGAGCTGGAGAGTGAGGGAGTGTGCTTTGCACACAGCAGGTCAGTAAAGGGTTTGGGAAAATCAGGTCTACAGACTCCAGCTTCCAGGGAGGTAATAAAACATTAGAGCCTGCTGTTATAGCTCCTGACTGGCTGTAAGGAGTTGAATCATACATCTTCATTTCAAGTTCAGCAGGCAGAGTGCTGGCTCTTGTACAGGATTTGAAGCAGAGGAGACTGCTGGAACATGAAGTTATTTGCTTAAGGTGACAGACATGCCTGGGTCCTGGAGGACAGTAGTAGTTGAAAACTGGCAACCACAGACCTGTTTGTGTTATATAGAGGCATCTGCCTGGGGTAATGAAACCAGGAAAAACTGTGTGAGAGTTTGGAACAGTGCCTGTCCTCGCTGCCAACCCATCTCTCCATGATGCTGCTGATGTTGCATCTTGTGGCTGTTCCAAACAGGAACACTAACTGGTGGTCTTGAAACTGGATTACATGGAGGCAGACATGTCCTTTGGTCTCCTCTCCAGCAGTTTAAACCATTTGGGATAGGATTGCTGAACTTCTATCCACATCTGCTTAGGCAGAACGTCAGCAGTTCTAGTTCTTGATGGCCAGTGACACTTTTGGAGCTGGTTTCTGAGACAGCTTTTCTCTTTACAGTATATTTTCTTCCCAAATTACAAGTAGTGTGAAATAGGGAATATTCTGCAGGAGTGCAGGGGATACCATATGTGAGGGAAACCACTGAATTTCTGATAGCCTTGCAATCTGGTTTGACTACTCAGTTCACCTTTAGAATAAGGTCTGATTCAGGGATAGGAACTGATCTAGTTTTTCCCAGAATTTTCTTGTATCTTTATGAGCTAAACCATCTAACCTTTTTTTGAGTGATTTTTTTTAAGTTGTCGCAGAGTGCTGCAGCTGCCCTTTCTTTTTTCGTTTTCTCTAACCCCAAATATACTGCTCTGCTGATCTTTCAAGTTACCTAAGAGCTGTTGAAAATCTAACATCTAACAGAGCTAACCTTTTTTTAAGCAGTGGAAGCCCAGGCGTATTTCCCCCTCCTCCCTCTTCTGCCCCATCTCACTGTCATTCACTGGGCTTTGCCCATTGTTTAGTCCTTTCCTTTTTGATTGTCAGGTAGTAAATTCAGCATGAAGAGCATCTGGGATGTACAGAATACACCCCTCTTGGCATGGCAGGGGGTCTGGTGGGGTAGGAAGGCAGTGAGTCACCCTCCTCTTGACCCCCAGACAGCTGTCAGTCTGAGCCCAGGACGGATGGGAATTATGCACACTAGAACTGCAGCACCTTCTCCTGCAGAACTTGAAGTCCTCGATGGACTTAAAGAAAGTATGTGTGTTCTGCCAGGGCCCCAGGCAAAATATCTACCTTTCTTCTGTTCAGGAAGATTCTTATTTCTAAATAAACACTCGCCTGCTTTCACCTGTGCTGTGCATCTCACTCCTGCCCTGGCATTTAGGTGACTGCAGGTAGGGGAAGTGATCACAGAGTGAAAGCACACTGATGTGTGGTGATGCTGAGTAGGCTTTTCAGACCTGTGCTGACTAGTTCTGAGCAAATTCCTCTTGTTACTAACATTTGGTGAAAATGGGAAGGAAAAAATACAGGGAAATGTGTGTGTGTGGTTTGAATTGTAAATTATTTGGCTCTAACACTAACAGTCAGAACAAGGTAAAGGAGGTACCAGAGGTTTGTAAGGTCTTGCTTGATGCATTGCCACTTGGAAATGTAGCAGCCATCTCATCAGGCACTTTCTTGATGATTACAGCCATAAAGTGGCACCAGGCAAAGACTCTGAAATCACACAGTTTTCATACATGTGTGCTTTCTCAAGTGCAATTTATTGGGGATACTCTGTAAAACATTTTTATTTCTCTTCATTTCACCTGATTTTATTGAATTGTGAAGAGCTGTTAGTTTCTCATTTAGACTGCCACATAGCATTTAAACTCATTAATTGACAATTATCTAACAAGCAACAGGAATAGCTCTCTTGCTGGGCTGAAGCCTGAAAAGCCCATTTGAACCTTTACAAATGTTAGCACATTTAATGAGCTAACAATGAATTTGAGTTTCTGCAGGTTCAGTGGGAACTCTTCCTAATTGATGGCCAATTGCATTTTTCCTTTCAATCCAGGAAAGGTAATGAGACCGGGGTGGTGTTCAGAGCAGTCCACAGAGACCCTCTCTTTAGAAGCTATTCCTTCTCTCTCCATCCTGAGGCTTGACTGAAGACTGCCTTCCATTTCAAAGGGTTAGCAACTGAAATACGTTATTTAGAGTTTCTGTAATTTTATTTATGAGGAAATTGGGGAGTTAGGCAGCAAAACATTACATTTCAGTGTCAACTTTAATCCATTCTCTGGCATAAAACCCCCCAAAAGTGCTTCTGCCAGGGTGTGGAACTGGAAGTATGATTATAATTAGCATTGGACAAGGCAGCACAGTGGTCTGATTCAGTGCTTGCCCAGATATTCTCATCTGGAAAGGAGGCTTGATGTCCTCACAGCAGTCCATCCTTTGCCGTAACTAAATCGGGTGCCTCATTTATTTGCCTTTGGTATGTACGTGGTAGAGGTGCTCGTGGGTTTATGGTTTTAGTTTGTCACCATGTGTGTCTGAACACTGAGTACTAATTACATCACACAGCTGCTGAACATCAGCCAGCAGTGGAACGTGTCAAAGATACAGAGCTCGACCTGAAGGCAAAATTGGTTGAGGTGGTTTGTTTTAAAGGAGCTTTTTCGAAGTTTCAGAATTCAAGTTCCGAGTCCTGTGTGAAAGCTGGAGTCAATGCTAAGGTTAACCTAAAAATTGCTAGGAGAGCTCCACTGGAATTGCTTTTTCAGGGAAAAAAGCACCATACTGACAAAGTACTCTTGCTATGGAATCAGCTGTACTAGCAAAAATGTTCTTTGTACTGTTTTAGTAACAGTTCTCCCTGGAGTGCACACACATGAGAGGAGCTTTCCAGCCAAAAGCATGTGCTGCCAGAATAAACATGTCTGCACAGAGGGGCTTCAGCTGGCACAGCACTGTCCTGCAGAGACCCACCTCTTCTCACCTTCACACAGGCTCTGCCAGCAGGAGCTTATGATATGTGCGTGGCCTTATTTTAGGCTGAGTTTGTTTATTCATCCACTTTTAGAAAGTCCTTGTGATGCTGAGTGTAGTGTGGCACAGTGCTGTTCACAAACCCCAGCCTCTCCATGTCAGTGTGTCTATTAATCCTTGCTAAACCTATTAAACCCTGCCTCTTAATGCACTTGCCACTTGCTTCCCTCCACAATACACGTTCTTAGGGTCACTGTGAGCATATAGAGCTTGTCAGTTGAAATTTTCACAAGTGTCTGAGTGAACTTTGTGACTTGGGTTCTCGAGAACCTTACTGTGTGTAGCTCTTATCCTCATTCGGGGTCTGCAGTCTTTATTTATGTTGACTGATCACTTGTACAGGTAGGTAATCCTCATTACACTGCAGACAGAGTGAGCCAGATCATTGCTGATATGAATCAACATCACCCCTTAAATTTTGGTGAAACAAGCTCACTTACACCACAGTGAGGATTTGGTGCTTTATGACTGTGCTTATCACAGAAAATGTTGGTGTGGAGCATCTGAATCCCTAAATGCTGTTAAGAGAATGTCACACAGCCCCATTCTAGAAACTGCAGCCTCAGACAGCTTCCCTTCCTACAGCTTAAGTACAAGTCATGTAATGTGCAATATATATGTGCAATACAAATACATGTGGATTACGAAAGCAGTCTGATTTCATGTGTTTGAGGCAGCCATAACACTGCTTCTAATTTGTTACTTGCTTTTCAGTCAGCTCCAAAGTGGGAAACAGAAAATAGATCACTGTTATTGCATGTTCTGACAGGGAGCATACAGGCTGTCACACAGGTTCCTTCTTCACCTCCATAACAGCACAAAATAAATTTTCCCACTTCTTTCAAAGCAGTTATGGATCTTTCCACTTTTGTCAGTCTTGTTCTGTGTGCAAGAAATGTTACAAATGGCTTTATTTTCAGAATAATATCCTTTTGCTCATATCTGTCTTGAATACAAAGAGGTCTTAGGACTTAAGCATCAGGTCTGTGAACAAATCCCATGCATTTCCAGCCGGATTTCTTCCAGGCATCAAACATCATTACCAGTCCATCCAGAGAAAGCTGTACTATTCCATGCCATTGCAGAGTCATTCTCTCTGCTCTGAGTATTACATTTTTCATTTGTGTAGAGAAATATGCAGTGCTGGGGTTTCTGCAAATGTGTCTTGCCAGTGTCATGAGAACTTTGTCAAAACCGTAGTGCTGAGGAAGCAGAGAAATCCAGTCTGGGATTTACCAGCCTTTTTATGTGTCAGGCAGATGGGCAGCAGGAGGGAAGGAGACAAATGAGTTGGTTTCTTTTCCTACTTGGGGTGACTTGTTAGCTAAAGCAAATCCTAAGGTTAGGTCTTGAGCACCCTTTGTGCTCCACTCTGCTCCCCAACTTTAGAATGGACCCTGCAGTGTTTAATTAGAAAAGCTACTGCCATCTTTAATTCCATGCTTAAGGTCACTGTCACTTAACAGGGCGTGACATCAGAGGTTTAACTCCAGGTGAAGGAGGGAAGATCGGGGTGGTGGTCAGATGTTGGCTGAAGTTGGCTCTCCAGCTTTCAGAATTAAGTGGATCTGCCATCCGTGTAACCACTCAAAGGATTTTCAAGCCTCAGAGCAAGGCCTTTTCCTTCTCAGATTTCTAATGTTGGAAATAAGGCTTTTTCATGTGGAGTGGAGCTTTTGCCCTTGATGGATCTGAGGCCTCTGTGCTCGAGCCCTCCCCATTGATACTGAGGAGATCCTGATTGGAAGGGAAATCTTCAAAACCAGGACTTGGACTTTGATTCTCTGCCCTACCCCTGGTCTGCCATGACTTCCAGCAAGTCTCTACATCCTTAAGTTGCTGTTTTCCTTCCTATCCTCTTCCTGCTTTTAGGAGCCCAAGACTGAAAATTCTCTCTTCAGCTGTGGGTTCAGGCAGTCACACACTGCAGAGTGGGGAAGAGGCTGTGAAACACCTGCCTCAGATGTACACACGTCTACAAGCTGCCCAATGCTTTCCGGTTCCCTGAGGAACAGAACTCAAAACTCTGGGCAACACTGGGGTTTTAAGTCCTTGAACAAGCAGAGGTTTGTGCAGTAAACCTGGAGTCACTGTAAAAGGGGACTATGCAGAGCAGAACAAAGGAACAAGCCTTGTCTCAGTCATGGAGGAGCTTTGTCCCTGCCCCCATCAGGGACCAGTGGGATGGGCATTATATATTCTGTTTGTGACAGGGTTTTTCTGTCTTGGTGCTGGCCTACTACAAATAAATGCGGAATTCAGCATTTTTTTCATGCTGCCCTTCCAAGGTGCTGAGCCCAGACAGCAGCTCTCAGTGATTTCATGTGTTCAGTCCTTTCAAAAATTATCAGACCTTCAATGTTTTCCAGCTGGCACTGGGGGGGGGAAGTAAAGTAAGTTAATAATCCTCAAGAAAATGTACTTTTTCACCTTTCTTACCTGATCCTCACCCTTCTGTACAGCATGAGGTGAGAGAATAAAAGCAGAAGAATTGAATTTTGAAGATGGTCAAGTGCATTGGGAACGTTAAGGTGTTGGTTTTGTGAGCATCGCCAGGATGTCCCAAGGCAGCCTGACACACTGATGGCTTGGTATGAAAAGCAAGAGAGAGCTTTGAAATAAATAATGTGTGAAAAGAGCTCCTCCAGCCCAGTTTTTATTCAGCAGGAGGATGGATGCAAAGGAGAGGGGGAAGGGCCCGTTTCCGAGCTCAGCAGTGGTGAAAATACGCTCATTCAAATGTGAAGAATTTTTAATGGGGGGAGAGGGAGGCTCAGAACAGGCAGGATTGGAAGAGAGGAGGGAGCAAGGAAGGGGCAGAGAGAGGGAGCGATGGAATGACAATTCTTAAAGATGCATTAAACTGCAGGGAGCCTAAAGTAGGCTTAGAGATGAGCCTAAGTAACTGGGACAAAGTCTGCTCAGAAGCCACAGATGGGCCTTGGCTTTCACTATTATCTGCTTGAACTCACAAAGAG
Organism: Lepidothrix coronata; assembly: GCF_001604755.1. NCBI lineage: Eukaryota > Metazoa > Chordata > Aves > Passeriformes > Pipridae > Lepidothrix > Lepidothrix coronata. The sequence goes on from NW_016690305.1 coordinate 54,132, forward strand.
GAGGAGGGGTTGAGGGTAAGGTGCTTCCTTGTCTCCCTCTCCCTTGCATTTGCATCGAGAGAAAAGTATTGTTTGCTTCCACTTGTACAGGGCTGGGCAGGAGGGACAGAGGGTGGGAGAGAGCAACAGCTCCCGGTAGCTCAGGGGATCAGACAGCCCTGGATTCTTCCATCCTGCTCCTGCCAGGCAGGGTGTTAATGTGGCGTGAAAGCAGTTTAAAGCGCTGGGCCCCTCTCTCAGCCAGCGGGGTGTCCCGGGCAGGCCAAAGTCCCCAGTGGGTGGCTGTCAGTGGCAGTTCGGTCGGTTAGGCAGAAATTTATTAGTATTATATTTTCCCCCATTTTTTTCTTAGAGCAGCAGGGAGAAAGTGACAGCTGTATTAGGGGCTGCAATGCCTCCAAAGGGATCAGAAGACATCTGCAGGGAGGGCTTCTGACAAAAACCCCTTTCAGTATGTCTTAACAGCAGCTTCCAAAGATATCACGGCAAAGAAAAGAAGGGAAGGTTTACTGCTTCTAGAGGGCTCAGGCTCCTGCCTTTTTATTTCTCAGTTTATTTCTCTGTTTCTTTATTCCTTTCCAGCCTTTCACAACACAGGCATCCTTCCCATTAGCCCCCCGTGCCTGGGAGAATAACCGCTTGCTGCCCTCTGACAGCGTGCTCCTCTCTTGCTCTTTGTCTCATTCCCAAATCATGAAAAGTGGAGGCTTTGAGGAAAAAGGTTGTCTGGGAGTCATGTCCAAAGGCAGGTCCTCCAGCAAGGCAATGCTGAGTTCCTCTGCTACTGGCGCTATCAGGCTTGGCAGAAATATTTTCAGCAGTCAAAATGGCTTTGCACTTTTTCATCTCTCTGTCCCTAACCATCCTTCCTCCCCTCACATCACATCCTGTTCAGCTGTGGAGCTTGGGGAGAGGGGGGAGGAAAAGAAGTACCAAGCCAGCACTTGCTTTTATCATTAACCCATTCAGCTGCAAATCCCCCTCCCCAAAGAAAATCCACACTCTGATTTGTGTATGCAATCAGCTGTATTCTTCATTTCTGTAGCGCCTTTCTTATTAACCACCTCTCTCAAAGGAACTCTTCAGGAAATAAAATTGCTTGGAGATTAAACAGAAGAAGTCAGCCTTCCATGTCAAGATAGTGCCAGTTTTGTGAGGGAGGCAGCATTAGCTGGTCTGACCGTTCCCTCTGCCCCTTTCCCACCTGCTGCCCCGTGGAGATGGGCTTGGACACAGTGGGGCTGTGCCAGGGACCCGGGGGCAGCCTTTTTGTATTAGTGGGCTTAATCTTTCATTACCTTAACAGGTTGGACTATCTGAGATTTTTTTTTTTCTTTTCCCCAGGCTTTGGCTCACTGTAGAGACTATACTGCAACTCTGGTTTTTTATTAATGTTTCATTCACACTTGCCCAAGTTCGGTTTGTTTCAGCTCATTTCACCTTTCCTGGGAGCAGAGAAAGCTGTGGCTGGAGGAGCAGTGCCTGCCCACAGGTACTGCCAGGTTTGGCAGCTCTGCTGACACTCTGCATCCCCCCAGCTTTGGCCAGAGAGCCTGTTACAGTGATTGCTGGCAGTACAAATGTGACTTTTGCATAATTTTTTTTTCCACTTAAAATAATACAAAAACCTTTGGGGGATTAAAGTGCTAAATGAAAGGAATAGTATTTTGAAATCAAAAAAAAGGAAGGTTAATATGACTTTTTTACGTGTATGGAAGATACAGATATAATACATACAGGAAGGTATAACATCACCTATAACACCTTTCTTTCTGATTGCAAATAAGCAATTGCCGAGCATCAAAAGAAATTCAGCAAAGGAGCATTTTTATGTTCATTAATCCTGTATATCATTGCTTTGGGTATGTTTCTTCATTTTCTGACATCCTGTTTTAAATCTGTGCTTATTAAAGTGGCATTTGAAGCTGTAAGTGAAAATTTGCAATACAGGGGTTCCCAGCTGGAAGCTCCTGTGTCGGTTACAGCGGGACCGACACTGAGTGCTTTACTGAGCACAAGCACAAAAGGCCAATTTTCCCATAAAGAGTCGGGAAAGTGGAAGAAATTACTTTTCAGATTCTATCATCTGTAAGCAGTAGTACCAAATACTGTCATTTGGAAAAAAAAAAAACTAAACAGGTAATTTTGTGTAGTCTCATTTACTGTAAGAAAGATAAGAAATTCCGAAGTGCTTGCCAGGAGGTTACTGAAAAACATCAGTGTTGTTTAATAATTTCACATTCAAACTCCAAAACAAAGCTCAAATGGATGTCATTGTGTGCATAATCAGTATCCAGGGACATCTCATTCCTTCATGATAGTTTGTTTTCCGTTGACTGTGATGACAAGAAGAAATTTTGCAGTAGCATTTGTTCACTCTTGTTTATAAATGGAGAATAAATCCACATTATACTAACAGCAGTGCTCCCCAAGGCAAATTGTTCACACTCCAGAAGGTGCTGCAGTTTTATTGTGAATCTCGCCTGCCTGTTTCTGTGGGCCTCAATTGTACTTTAATAATTGAAAACCTGAAAGACCACAGAAGTTTTTGGAAAACTTACAAACACGAGGTAAAGCAGCATTAAAGATGAATGGAAAAGGATATTGAGAGCTGGTCTACTTGGCATTTGGCCAGTTTCCTTTTAATAACACATAACTCACCTGATAGGTCTTTGTAATCCCTGTCTGAATATAAACTGAGGCTGCAGGTGGAGCCTGTGAAGGAGGTGCCATCATCTCATTTCTGCTGTTTACAGTGAAACCTGAAGAGTTCACCGTTTCGAGTTACTTAATGGAAGTATCAGGCTGGAAGTGTAGCCCTAAGATAAAAGCAGATACCTGCCTCTTTTACAGAAAGTTGAAATCACTTGTTTTAAATATTTTTAAAGAGTATTGTTTGCATTTTAATTTAATGCAGAAAACCATGAAAATCGTTATGAAGTTGAAGTAGTATCATGAAAATTGAATCAGGAGGCATATATGGGTAATGCAGCTATTCCCTCGTTTGTCACCATGTATTGATTCTTTAGATACCTTTAAAATCCCTCATTAACCCTTCTCACAGAGGCTTCTGTTTCTTGGGCTGCCCTTTGGCTAATCAGGATCCTGCTCCCTCACTGTGTGGGGTGGGTTTGTGTTGCCCTGAGCTTGTGATGCTGCTTGTGATGGCTTTTAAGGTCCCTGAATGTACTGGGAAGCAGGGGAAAGGGGGGACAGCACTCATCCAGGACAGAGTGGTTGGAGGAAACAGCTAGTGTCTGAAAGATGATGTTTAGCCACAGCTGCTTTTGTTGGAGTGCTAAAACTGGAGCTGCACGAAGCAAACTGAAAGCTTAGCAACCTGTGTGTGTCAGCAGAATCTTTGTTCGGAAGTGTAAATTCCTGGGAACAAAAATAATGAGTATTCCACTCTTTTCTCTCTCAGCAATTGAATAACCCGTGCCTAGGGGTCAGAACCACAAGAGTGGTGTCCCTGCCCTGGTTTTCTCTGTAATCCTCAAATGCAGGCAGTCCTGGCCCAGAAACTCAAACCACATGTGGAGAGTATGACTGCAAGGAAGAATCTTTGGTTTCAAAACTAGGAGAATAAGGACAGGAAGCACAGAGGATCTCGCTGCACACATCCAGCCTCACTCCTGGATGATTTGTTGCTCATTAAAAGGACAGTGATCAAGAAGTGCTCCATTTTGTAACAAATGTGGGAATTGCCTACAACTCCCCTGCCACCTGCCACGCTCCCAACTGCTGCTCTCACTCAGAGATCAAGGAATGAACAAATAAAGAACACAAACCACCTTCCCTTGATGAGACACAAGCTCCAATGTTGCCGCATCAGTTGTAACAGTGAGAATTTTATGGCCATAGTGATCAAAAGATTTAAGAGAAAAAAGGATTGTAGGGGTAGTTAGCATGTTTTGTGGGACTAACTAATATAGCTGCAGAGTGGCCAGGCTTTCATCAGGTCAGGTGAAGTTGAGGGGACGATACTGTGCTGCTGTTGCCTTTGCTGTCCCTGTTCCTGCATGATACAGGAGCACAGGTTTTGCAGTTATCAGTCAGGGAGGTGGAGTGAGTCCCTTCAAAACCTGGGCCTTAAAACGCACTTGAACACACACACACAGACACACACACACACACACGAGATGATGAGCACTTGCATGGATTGTCCCTGGAGCATGATAAGCAGCTATGGGGCTGGTTCTGCTGCAGGAGGGATATCATTAAAAGAAAGGAGTGGGAGTGAGGGCAAAATCATGGAAATCATATGCATATGAACTGACTTTGACATCAGTTAAACCCGAGTGTCACTATTTTAGTACCTTTTGGTTGGTCCCTCTGTGTAATATGAACCATTTCTTAAAACTGGGAAACACAGGCTTCACCTTTGTTTCAATACCATCCCAGAAAGATAATGATTGTGATTGTTGACAAGGGGTAGGAAAGAGGAGAAGTAGGGAATTGCCATGAGGATTGTTATAAATAGAACTTCGCAATAGCAATGCTTTTAGTGGAGAGTGTTCTCACAGACAGGCTTGTAACGAAGAGGGAGCAGATTTATTGTGCAGGACTGTCAGCCTTTCTCTGAAAGATTCGTTGATGCTGTGCCAGTACGTTCAGTTTAATTCTCTTGTGCTTCTGCCTAAGAATTCCCCTTCTATGCTTTTTGCCTAAGATTTTCTTCATTTGTAATTCCTTCCTTTTACTGCAGTAAAAGGAACAGTGCTGTTTATTTGAGAAAGATTCTGCAGTTTTATTTAGGGGAATGGGTCACCTACTTTATAGGGATGGTTTCCTGTCTTTAACTTGTGAAGCTAATCTGAACTAGTCTTGGTGTGCTCCATGCTGCCATGTGCTTCATGGAAGTGGAAATGGAGGAACAGGGACAAAGAAACAAAGAAAATATTTCTTTTTTTTTTTTTTTTAATAGTTTTGATATAATTGTTTAGTGTAGCTAAGGCTGAAAAAACAATGAATCCTGCATTATGGTCTGTAACTTCAGACTTCACATGAGAGATTTCTTTTCTTCTCCATCCCGCAAACACTCATTTTTAATTTCTGTGGATGTGTTCTTTCCCTGGGAAGCAGCCAGACAATGCTCCTTGCTGCCAGAGTCAGCAGAAAGGTTCAGGCAAGTCAGCCCTGTTGGCTTTGGGCACTCACTCAATAGCAGGTATCAAACAGAAGCAGCAAATTTCATTTTATTTTATTGGATTTGTTCTTTCATAAGTTGTACCTACATCAGGCGCTGAATCTTTCTGAATTTAATGAGCATATTTTAATGTTCTTTTGTCAAAAAGAACTCAAGCCTGGACATACCCATGCTGCTGTTTCTTTCTTTTTTTCCTGTGGAAAGAAAAGGCTGAAAGTCCGCTCTAGACAGTCCAAAGCTGGGCAGAACCTGCACACTGACCTCCCTGTCGGCCTCATCCCAGCAGTCAGAGCTGAGGAGAGCTAAGAGAGCAGAATCTCCCCCATCCCCTGGGCATGTCATGCACCCAGCAGATTCATCCCAGAATCATCCCCAAGGAACAACTCCTTTCTCCATTTTAATCGTAAAATGATTCATGACTGTGTCCAGTATGTTTGTGGCAATTGGTGAGGCCACTTGTGTTCAGAAGAGTTTCCTATCACAGGCTGTCTTTAGTCACCAGGCACATCAAGACAATTGCATTTAGAAAATGGGATGGATGGCAGCTGTTCAAATATTCCTTGAAAAGATGTTATTGTATGTCTCAACTATAAATCTCACAAGTATCCTAGTGCCCCTCTTACAGAGATAGAAATATCCTGCCCTGGTTGGCTAGAACATAATGGTTAACTGTTGCAGCCTTTCCTCTTCTGGGAAAAGTACCTGAAGGAGTGGGCAGGTTTCTTGATGCTGGTGGTTCTTCCACGACCAGGCTCTTGTGGGTTGCTGAGTGTCAGAGCAAGGTACCCTCTGATGGCAGCACCAGGACATGTGTGAGAAGTGACACGAGAGTGTCAAATTCAGAGATGCCCATAAGTAGGAAAAGGGATGCGTTGGGCACTGCCCATTTTAGGGGAGTATTTTTGTAAGTTTGGGAGTAGCAAAATTGCTTTTCTTAATTTTTTTTTTTTCCCTCTCCTCTGTTTCTGAATGCAAAAATCCGAAGGGATGTGAGTGGCTCTAATGCTTGCTGCATTAGGCTGATTGTCGTGGGGGGAGACAGCCATGTGCTATCCCAGGGTGCAGGGGAGGAAATCCAGAGTTCCCCCCAGAGCAGACACTCCTGTCAGTCATAACACATGGCTGAGCAGGAGGAACCTTCCCTCCTCCCTCCTGCTGGCAAACACCATAGAGGGTCCCATTGTTGCAAAACCTGTTATCAGAACAGACATGCTACAGTGGCATATTTAATCCACAGGAAGCTTTAGCAGCACTGTATGTATTGATCACAGCAGCTTCATCAAAGAAAGGCTGATGAATGAACATATGGGTAGTGCTTAAAAGGAGGCTGCTGGTTGGAGCTGAAAGCATTGTATTTGGATCAGGTTTGTAGGTTTGAGCTCATTAGTTTCTCGGGCCTATGATAAGATGTCACAAATGTAATTGTATTTGACATATCATCAAAAAGGACAGAAGCCACTCCTTACCCTAATGTTGAGTCACCTTGACAGTCCAGTGGCCCATAACATCTGACCTGTAATCTCAGCAGAGTTACAACAGTAAGTGGGATCAAATCTAGTCAAACCTTCTCAAGGCTGCTCCAGGAATGTACAGGAGTGTCCCAGGAGGGGCCAGCCTGCCTGTCCTTGAGTTACCATTAGGTGAGGATGCTGACAGCAGCACTGTGTGGTGCTCTGCAATTAGAAGCTCCTTCAGATTGAGCCATGTCTCAGCTGTAAGCACTTCTGTCTTTGAAAGACTTGGGCAAAGGGGTTCTAGTGTAGTCAATCAAAAACCAAAGAATGGGTGTATGTAGAGACAGAAGTCATGGTTGTAGCAAAATTCCTACCAGGCCTATTGGTGGCTGTAGTAGGAGGCTTTTTTAATAAAATTGTCTTCTGCCTGCAGGAAGGAGGGATGTGGTGCCTTAGTCCAGGTGTGCAGACAGCTTCCTTTTGCAGGTTGCTCTGAGGCATTTGAGGCAAAGAGCACTCTTTTTTCTCAGAGGCTTCGATGCTCTGCAAGAGACAGGATTAGAGTTGCCATCTACACTGCAGCAAGTCGATTATCACAGCTATATTTCCCCTCCCTTGTCTTTTTTTAGGAATACCATCTGTTTAGTCATTAGCCCCATCAGCTCTCATTAATTGAGTCATGTCTCATTTAGGTTGCTGTATTAGCTTCTCATTGTTCCCTAGATAAGGCTTTTTTACAGATGCCTTGCTTCCTGTTGAGCTCTGTCCAAAGTCAGGTGTCAGCTGGAGAGCAAGGATGGGATCCAAACCCAGCCTGTCTTTCAAAGCCTCGTGCCAAACTCCCATCCTGTTCCTTCAGGGCACTAAATGCCAACTTGTCTGCACTGGCCCAGCTTTGGAGAGTCATGGGGAATATGGAATGGCCCTGACTAAAGAGAGTAAGCCTTCTGTCTTTTTTCCCCTTTGATTTCTCTGCTTTTCATCATCACTGCTACAGCTAATAGGGTTTTTTCCTCCCTCCAATGGCACAGTGGGTGCATCTGAGTATCAAAACCCTGCTGCAGAACAGATATTAAGAACAAATCACCTAGAAGGAAATGATGGGTTGCATTTCAATTAGCACACTTTGGTTACACAGAATTAGTCCTGTCACAGAACTTTATCAAGAAAGCCTTCAGAAATGCAAGGATAAAAAAGGAGCCCTCCTGTGTAGTTGAATTTCAGCACTGAAGGGCTGAGGGTTTGTTGTAAAATCTTCTGTTTAACTCAGTTATTCCAGGCTTATGTTTTTTTACCATTAGTTTTATTGAACTTGCTGAGTTGATTTTTATTGTTTGAAAGGTAGAAGGATTAGTTACAGCAAAGCCCTTTGAATGATTCCTTATCCTTAAAAGAGCCCAATTGGAGGGGGAGAATGTGTTAGAAACTACCCAGCTCGCTGCAGAAGGGATTACTGTTGTGACTACAAAATGTAGGTGTGAGTTTGAGAAAGCTGCCTGAGAGCAGGATTAGGAAGGTGTTGAAGTAATCAAGGCTCCTCAGAGTGATTTACAAAGAAATGAATTAATTAGAGAAAATTGTGAGTTCACAGTTTTCTTGAATGACCTGCCTGGCTTGTATGCTCCGGGGCCTTCAGACAATGTATGATCCCTAAACATTTTAAGCACTTTGCAGAAAGAGCCAGAACAAAACGTGAAGCTGCTGAAAGAAAAGTGTTTCTTTTCTCAGATATTTAGATGAAGACCTGTTATTTCTGTGTGGTTTTCCCAACTTGTTTAGCTCCCAGATAATTAAACGTTAAGAATAAACTCTTCTCCTGCTCCTGTCATTCCCATGACCATCTGCTTTCGTTTTCATTTTGCTGCATTGAGGTGCCCACAGCTTCTTCCTGGGCCTTCTGTTAACACCTTTCAAATGGAGGACACAGCTTCCTCCAAAGCTGTGGCTCCATCTAGGTGTCATGTTTGCTGAATCTCCTAGAAACAGGGCAGTGATGACCTTCCTCAGTGACAAAAATCCAGACAAACCTTGACTCTAGAATGAAATGGCACACAGACTCCAAATCCCAGGATGCTGAGCAACCAAATTACTTTCCATGGAAGACCTCAGCTAGCTGTGCCTTTTTACTTCACCTTCCCTCCCAGAAATGCAGTGTTTGCTTTGACCTGTTGTGCCATACATTTGAAGCCAAAGCTAGAGGAGGATTTATTAAGATGTCAGAGGACATAACTCCTTGGCCGTCTGCTCTGCACTCTCTCCATGCCTTGGTGCCTGGTGAGTGCTTAGCAGGCTGGGCAAGTTATTTCTTCTCCCTGCACTGAATACTGTAGTTTCCACTGCTGCCTCCTTTATATTGCTGCTCTAATTAACCCCTTCTTAATGTGAAGCAACCACAGACTATTGCAAGCTCTGTGTGTTGAATATATTTTATTGCCTGTCTTATCTTCCTCCAGCCCCTTTTGATGCCAAGGGAGAATAAAATACCAGAAGGCAATTTTCTTCACCCAGAAATTGTGTATATTATCTACATATGAAAAAAATGTATGATTTACTAGCTCCAGTCCCTGTGACAGCTTTGTATATTGTATTATAAATACATTAAAAAATCAGGTTCATCACTCAAATGGTTTAAACTCTAAATAAGAACAAAGTTGAAGTTTGTAGGATAAAATTGCCTTAAAATTAAGAACTAAAAAAAAATTTAAATTGTACCCAATTCTTTCTTAAATGCTGTGATCATGATGTTTCAGGTCTTTATTCACTGCTTTTCTTATCCTTGCAAAGGATCTACAAAATACCTATGATGAACTAAGGTATGGCATGATGAAGTTCAAAGGTATTGATTTCTTTATAGAGAGGGCTTGAGCTGGCTTCCCAACAAGCCATCTAGCTTCCAACTTCCTTGTAAATGCATTCTGGTTCACCAGGGTGCCAAGATGTCCATAATCTCTCCATGTCTACTTGTCGTTTTGCAAATCAAAAGAATGCATTAATAGTGATGAATACACTGGAGTCAAACTGAACAGCACCTGTGATTGTACTGTCTGGGAGAAGAGCTCAGGGATTACCAGGGCCTTCTTTCCTTAGCTGCTGGGTGCCTGCAGAGGCCTGACATGCTGGGATGTGCTGCACTGATCAGGATTTGCCTGTGTGACCAGCTCGTGTTAACCCTTCCACGGGTCACAGAAACACCGAGTCGTTAAGGTTGGAAAAGACCTCTGAGGTGGCCTGGCTTGTTCTTTCCCAGGCTGCTGGGCTAAAGCAGAGGGATGAGCGGGGTTATCCTTGGAGCCAACAAGCTTGTGCTCCTTAGGAGGTTTAAAATCAGCTTGTCATAGTGAGCCAAATACAGACATTTTTCTGATTATCATCTGAGGGAAGAGAATGAGTGGGGATAGTTGTTTGCCTGTAAGTATCGTTTCTAGGAGCTGAGAGGCTTAGAGGATTAATCTTCCTTCTGGGATGTGGATCAGGCTGAAGTGCAGGGCAGGATGATTATTAAGACTGAAATTCTCTGTCAATTTGTTGGCAGAGATAGTTTCTCTGCATCAGGACAATGGTGGCAGAAGCATCTCGTCTCAGAGGCAGTGCAGGGAAGAGCTCAGCCTGAGAAGAGCAGGCAGCTTTTTGCAGGGGAGGGAGGCTGGGTTTGCAACGCTGCATTTCTGCAAGTCTTTGTGCTATAAGAATTACTTTCTCTTTTCCTGCAGAGGTTTTCATAAGGACTGTAAGCATTGCAGAGAGCAGCACTCCTCAATGGCCTGTTTCTGCTGTTCTTTTGAGGGCTGAACAGTCCTTTTTCTGTCCCTCCAAGGCTGGAGGTGTTTCTTTGTTTTCCCCTTGAAGACCAGAAGGTCTTTTTCTTCATATTCAGAGTGGTGGTTGCACTCAAGCTGTGCTGAATGCTGCCTTGATGCCAAGCAGTTTCCCAGCAAGGAGTGCAGCTCTGGAGGCTCCCTTCTTTCTCAGCCTTCTCCAGTCCTTGCCTCCAGCTCCTCCCTCCCCTTGAGGAATAATCCTTTGGCCATTGTACATTCCTAATGTCATAAATGCAGAGAGCACATGACATTGCATTTGTTTTGGCCATATTCTTTTTGCACTGGGTCAGGAAGACAGCAGGATGTGGGCTGATCTGAGCTGTGTGGCACTGACATTGGCTTCAGTCCTGCTGCACGTTCCCATTGCAGCGCTGCACAGGAGCCCAGGCAGCAGAAAACTCACTGTGCTGGTGCTGGACAACCATAGCAGAAAGACATCCAGCAGTTTTGGTCCTTTAGAGTTTCTACCTTGAGTGTAAGATCAGCAGTTGCAGTTGGATGCTGGCATTCAAGGACACAAGAAGGCAACAGTGGTCATCATTATATTCTTGTAGTAATTTTTTAATTGGGAGGCTGTTAAAAATAGAAGACAGGTAAAACTGAGACATCTTTGTTCTGTAATATTTAAACAGTGCCCTTTTGATTTTGTTTGTTTTGTATTGAAGTGTATGTTAATTTATTTTTGAAGTAAGTGATATGTTAAGTTCTCACTTAGGAGCCTGTGTCTGAAATACTCTTTAGAAATGTGAATTTGGACTGGACTCTACAGTAGAAAGAGTGGCCAGTTTGGGCTTTGATAGTTGCAGGAGCTTGAAGGCAGGTGTGTTTGCATCCCGAGGCAGAAAATAGCTTTCTGAATGCAAGTTTTTGTCATAAGATTTGGTCTAAATGTAGCCCCAGGAAACAGTTTCTGGAAAGGTCTTCTCCAAATGTGGCCAGTCTGAGCATGCTTGTCTTCTCTCTTAGGCTGTGTTTTGTACTTAGGCTTCTCCTTTGGACCAGTCTGAGTTTAGATACTAAAGCACATGGTCAAATGATTCCCAATGTGCAGAGACATTTTTATCCTGCTTGCATACGTTATTTTAATTTTGGTGCAAGTTTTATTTTTAAAAGCTTGGAAAAAAGGTAGCAACAGCTCTCTTGGCCATTTCTCCTAATCTGCAGTTCGGTTTTTTCCATTGGGCATTGTGGGAAAGAGATGTGTGTGCCTGACCTTGGATCAGTCCTTCCTACAAAGCTTTCCAGTCAGGAGACTTAATCCTCCTTTTCATGCCTCACCTCTGCACAATCAGGGCCAACCTTTGAGCAGAGCATAATTATGTAGTGTGGCAGGCTGGGCAGATGGCAGGGGAAAATGCATGTGAGGTATTTTGGTTACTTCTGGGGAGCAACCCCCATCAGATAAGAGATGATTGGTATCATTTGAGCCGTGCCTTCAGAGCTTTGAAGGGGCAGTAGCTGGGTATGTGTCCATGCCTCAAGGCTTTCCACGGTTTCAGTTGCCTTTTAAAAGGCGCTTTTTGAAAACTCGCTGGCGCCAGAGCTGAGAAATGGCCAGATGGCACTGAAAGGGTCAAGTGAGGGCCTTGCCTGCAGCTCCAGGGCATCCTGCTCAGGCTGTGCTTTGTGTTTCTGTTTGAACTGACAGGTTTTTAATCCTGGTCTACTTCTATATTAATGTCTTATTAAATACTGGAGACGTGTGCAGAATCACCCAAATGAGTAAATCCTAGAAATCCATTCCTTCGACGTACCAGGAGCTCTGGGTTTCTGTGTGCCTCATTCCCCATAACCCCTCCACTGCCTCTTCCACTGCCTTGCACGCTCCCAGCACAAGGAGACCCTCGAGAATTCCCACACTGCTTGAGGACCCACTCACCTGTGTCACAGAGGCTGCAAGCAGATTAGAAAATACACCCTAATGGGGAGTGCTGGGAATGGGGGCAAGCTCACAAACAACTGCCTGGTCAGCTGCATTAACTGTTTCCATGCAGAAAAAGCCAGCTACCAGCTGGGGAAGATGATACAGCTCAAGGTGCAAGATTCATGCCTGCTCATGCCCTTGAACAGAATGCACTGCCCTGCTATAAATTTTGATTAAGCCTTCCTGAGGCAAAGAGTTGTTGGAACATATATCAGTGTGCTGTAACCTGACAAACCCCCAAGGGCAACGCGTTGTACCTGAAGCACAGCATGATTAAAATATTAGGCTGACACATATGTAATATCTGAAAAGTTTTCTGCCACAGCCATTAAGCCCCTTAACGTTGTGCTTTGGAATGTGGTCACGAGTCATAAAAATGTCTGAACAGGCAAGAGGGTTGGTAGTGTCATAAATAATGACAGCACAGATCTCCAAACATGCATGAGCACAGAGAGAAAAAAAGAAATAAGGAGCAGAACAGGATGACACAGTGAGATTTATTAACCTTAGCAGATGTAAGATTTAAGACTGGAAATTTCCTGACAGAAAGCAAACAATATACTGTAAGGTCTCCTAAAATAAAAAAAAAATGAAGACTCCTATTAGTGCCTGGTATGTCACTGGCTGATATTTATTTTTAGTTGCAGCTGTAGTAAAAGATACAAAAAGAATTGAGCTGTGCTAGTTTAGTTTCGTTTACTTTAGTTTGACACACCGTGTTGTCACTCTGCCTAATCGACAGTGTGTGCTAGGCAAAGGAAATTTAGATTCCAGGAGCAGTGACTTCAGTGGAGGTGAATGTTTTTTCCTGTGTGCTGAAGGAGATGCAATGAAACGCTGCCATTTTCAGCAGAAGCTGCCAGTGGCAGCATTAGAGGATATTGTGTGAGAAAAAAGCCTTGTCCCAGAATATTGCTTTTTGCAGAGAAGCAGAACCCTGGCTTCTTCAAGAGTTGTGGCCTGTGGATTGATTTTTTGGTGTGGCAAGATTTGGAAAGCTGTAACTGAAACTGGCATTGATAACAAGCCTCTCTCGTGCAGAAGCTTCGGTGTCTGCTGGAAAAATGCCTTTCCCACTGCTGTTGCTATAGTCTTCTCTGGTATCTGCTCCTGTCTGGGGGTGGCAACAGCTCTGCTACCAATGAACAGTAAATGCTCTAAGAGGAGAAGCTGGGAGCTGGTGTTGCTGCCACATTGCTGTGCACAATCCTGTTTTAAACAAGTTGTTCTTATTAGAGCCCCATATTCTTCCAAATGCTGAACAAGGTACTCTGAAGACCCAGCTGGATTGAGTGGTGCTTAGGAGGAGAACCAACAATGTTGGCACGCCTTTCCTTCAGCACCATTCAAAGCCAGGTTTGGGGAATGTGCTGAAATAGGAGCAAACTTCCTGCTGTGGAGCTGGAGAGCTGTGAGGATGGCGTGGTTGGCAGTCCCGAGGCACTCACTGTATGTGCAGGGACACCTGCCCAATAGCCAAGATGAAATCATCACCTTGCCTCCCTTGGGCACTCTCTGTGTTGCACTTGGGGCTGTGCCCAACTTCCCAAGTATCAGGTGGTTCTTACATGGCTGCTTCAATTTGCAGGGTTGTAAAGAGCCATCCACAGACAAAGAGAGGTTTGTGGACTTTGTGCTTGTTCTTGTTTATTCAGTGTGACCTCAATCTCTCTGTATCTTCCTGTGCTCTGTTACACATATGCATGCAGTTTGGAGGCCAATATCTCACTGATGGAGTCAGCTTGCAGTAATTTAATCCATTTATATGAAACTATGTGAAAGGATAGTCCATGAAATCCCTCGCCACGATACTGCTATTTTACATGCTTGAAAATACTTTGACAGCCTTGGAAGAAATGCAAAATAATGTTGACATTTGGCAGTAAATTTTATGTTCCCAGCTACAGGCCAGGCCTTCTGCACAGAGGGATGAACACAGAGCCATCCTGCAGAGCAAGGAAGGCCAGTACAAAAGGCAGGGATCTTATAGTAAGGCTGGTAGAGGTTGCAGACCTTTTAGTGGGGGTTTGGATGCTCTATATGGACATAAGTTTTATACTTTATAAATTGACGCTTCTAGGAGAAGTAGGTCAGAGGGAGTTGGAAACAGTCACAGGAGAGAAGCTTTCGAAATGTTGAACTCTTCACCTCCAAATAAACTGGTTTAACCACAGGGTACACGGTCAGGCGGGTTAACTTACCCACAGAACCACAACACCAGACTGAAGGTAGGGCTGGTCATCTGCAGACAAGGTGATGACATTAGGAATGTCCCTTTGTACTTGCAGCAGTACTTTAGTCTGTAAGATGGCAAGAGAGGATGTTTCTCTGACACAGAAATCTTTTTGTGGGAAGTGGGTCTCAGCTGCATCTGTAATTAGACCCTTTCTACCTGAGCAACTTATTTTCTTAAACTTAGCTTATAATGATTTGTAACAGGCCAACCAATGGTTAATATTCCTTAAAGTCTGGTGTTTCCTTCCTTTCTGCAAAGTTTATGAATACAGTGCTGCATATATTGCTTGATGCAGAATTCCTAATACATTATTCATTATTCACTTGCTGTATTTTTGCTATGTTTTCTGCAGAGATCATTCTGTCTTTCTTTGAAGTACTTGTTTTCACTGTGCCTGGCACCTTGCACTCTCCTGGTCTCGGCTCAGGTCATGGTGCAGCTCAGGAGGTTAAATAACGGGACTCCTTGCTAGTGCAGAGTGTCAGATCTCAGTAGGTCCTGGGGGTGCATTGCAGCACCCATTAACATGTACATTGAAAACCGTTTTGGAATTTGTAGGTTTGATATAGCAGCAGACAAGGAAAAGTAACACTGGACTTTAGGGAAGTTAGGGACTTTTTTCCATGGCAGCACTGCTAAAAGCTGCCTCCCCACATCCCTGTTTCTGAGCTGGAGAAAACAAAGCCGAGCTTTTTAGCTCCGTCTCTGGAATAGAAATGGACATCAGAAGCCGCCTGTATAATAACCCAACCAATATACAATTGCAAACTCAGATAATCTCTTTAGCCTGGTTTCCTCCAGTAAGCCTCAGCTCTCTGAATCACCATTGAGAGCCTCAGAAAGCACCCCCGGAGCTGTGCTGCGGGAAACTCGCTTCTCCTGACTTCCAGGCTGCCTTTCTTTTTTGTTGTTGTTTTTATTCATATTCTTTTCTCCCCATGCCTCCCGTCTTTGCCTCTTTCTCTATTTTTGTCCGTGCAAACATTATAAAAGGCCTAAAAGTGGATAAGTGTCTGCTTCTAGTGTATGTAAAAGGGAGTGCCATGCAGAGAATCCCCCAAGACAGCTGCTTTGGTTCCAGGCCAAGCCGGCATTAGTGCTAGGGGGATTTAATTATCATATATTAATATATAAATGTAGAATATATGATGCTTTTTTCTCCTGAAATGGACTTGTTCTTTAACTTTGTTTATAATTATTATTCTTTACATTTGTATACTTTCACCTGAGGATCTCAATATACTTTGTCTGCCTTTAGGTGTGTACAAGATGCTGCGTGAGGACAGGGACCTTTAGAAAGCCTCTGCTGTATTTGAATGCCTTGGGAAGGCAGGGTTGATGTGTGCACACAGAGCACAGCTGGGAACTTGGGACACAGTTCTGGGGTATTGAATTACACCTCTGCACGAGAGCAGCAGGGAAAGCTCTGGTGGGATGCAAAAGCAGCATCTTTTAATTTCAGAATGCAAGATAGAAGAGACACTAAGCTGTTATTGGAGAAACAGTTTATGGGATGTCCTTGTTCTTAATTGCAGATTTCCTTTTGGTTTTACTACATTATCTGGATGTTTTCCTAGCGTGCACTCAGAGACTTCCTGTCTCTCTCAGTTTTCTTTTTGTTACCTTATTATGAAAATTGATTTCATAATGCAGCAAATAGACACTAAGTATGTTTAGTGAATGTGAGTCACAGGGACAGTTTTTAGTCCTGGAACAAACTACTAGTGATGGGCCAGTTCTCTGAACTGCAAGTAACTATAGAATCCCAGTTTTCCTGGTTTTCTGTTGAGAATTTCCTGAACTTTATTCCATACATCTGCCAGAGTGTACAGACCTCACTCAGCCCAAGGGTGTATTAAAGGCCCATGAATCTCACAGATGTTCACAGATGGCAAGTGCTCTGCCTTCACCTACCCTGTGGCAACACATGGCTCATTCCCTGGGCTGTCAGCAGCCTTTCCAAAGTGCTGCCCTAAAGCTGTGAGGGGGAAGAAGGGGAAGGCTCCCTCGAGCGCTCCCTCCTTGCTTATTTACTATTTCTTTGCTGCACCATTTCCACATTCTCTCGCAGATCCATCAGTAAGGATCTTTAGGAAAAAATGAGTTTCACAGTCACAGGGTCAAAGACAAAATAATTTCTTCGGGCAACATGTGGAAGAGGTGGGCTACTCCCCCTCCTGTAGGGAAGCCACCTCCCTCTTCTTCTGGGAAAGAGAAGCAAATTTTTAGCAGCCAGATTTCACCAGGTTCAGTGAGTTCACCAATGTCTGGCTACAGCAGCAGCCAAAAAGGAGTGCAAACTCCTTCATCTCCTCACTTCTTCCCGGCTCTGGCCCTAGTCAGGATTGCAAGCCTGGCAGCAGGTCAGTCTGCTCAGGCAGGAGCTGTGTGTCCTGGCTGCTGCCCTGCTGTGCTGCAAGGATGGGGAGCAGGGGGAGCCAGGGACCACCCAGGCCAGCCTTGGTCAGTTTATAAAGGAATATTCTCGTCTGCAGTCACTGAGACTACATTTGGGGCAAAGTTTTGGATGAGTCTGCGGTGGTGTGTGAACTGGTTGGGAACACATCCTGAGATGTTTGGTCACTAAGGAGGACCCATTGCAGTGCTCTTTTATGGGAAAGAAGTGCATTCAAACCCTGCCCCTGCCCCATCCCACCACCCTTCGCTGCCTGGGGTGCACGTTCAGAACCTCTGAGCTGAAATGACGACTAATGACACGCTGTCAGAGGGGCAGGCGTGGTGCTTGTCTGGCTGCCACTCCCCACACCGTGCCTGGCTGTGTGATTGGCACCTCAGGGAGTGGGTTTGCCTCACTGACTTGGAAAAAAAGGCGGGGGTGCAAATTGCACCCTGACTTGACGTGGTTTTGTACTTAAAAGCTTGATGTGCTGATGTGGCTCAAGGAGGCATCAGATGGGTGCCAGAGAAGGAGAGGCCAAGACCTCCTGTCCCAAAATGGTGAGGGGACAGCAGCGTGGCTCCTACTGGCAGCAGCATGTGGTTCAGGTGGCTCAGCTCCTCATCAGACCATGTTCACAGGGTCCATGCTGCCATCCAGTGCTGCTGGGGGAAAATGTAGTTAATCCTAAGATCCGTGGACAGAAGTTGTGTCCCCGAGTCATTACTGAGGCAGTGATAGCACCACTGGGGACTGAGTGCTGTTGTATTCATACCTGTGGGTCTGTGAACATTCAGTACTCAGCTCAGGTGCCTTCAGACCATTTAGGATTTCTCTGGGCTTTCAGCAATAGCTGACCCTTCTCAAAGTTCCTAACGTGTCAAAAGTGTGTTTGCAGTAAGCCATGCTTATATCTGAGCAAGACTGACTTTTTTGAAGGTTCTGGTGTTTGTGAAATCCAGCTTCAGTGTAAGGGAAATTCCATCTCCTGAATGCTGTATTTTTTATAGTATTAGGAAAACAAAAACCAAAGTAGTTGAGAATTCCGCCCCATGTGTTTCCCAGCTCCCACTAACTGTGTGAGGAAAACAGTTGTCCACACAGTATCTTCTAGGGGGTCATGGTTGCAAATGGATGGCATTATTATGGGAGTCTTTTCATTAAAAGCCAAAAGGACGGGATGTCTCTCCATCACCACCCCAAAGCCCTGCTTCCCCTAAAGAAAGAAAACCCAAGACCCCAGGCAAGTCAATTAAGCATTGTACAGACCTGTCAGACAGATAAGAAAGGGGCTCTTTGGCCACAGTGAGGCCAAAAGAGGGGAATGAATCCCAGAAAGTCTCTTGAGCAGATAATAAATAACCTTTATCTGGGAGGTGTGTCTGTGTGTGTTTTTTTGAGGAGATGCGATGTCAACCTCCCAGACTCGCCTTCTTTGTTGGGCGGACATTCACTTTAATTAAAAGCCTCCAAGAGAATGTTAATTGGCTTGGTTTGGGGGGGAATCATTACTTCATCCTCTCTCTCCATCCAAGCCCATGCACACACACATGCAGGAACACACATGCCTTCCTTTGCAGCAGGGAGAAGCAGCAGCAGCTGGTTCCTGGCGGGATCTCCCTTTCCCTGTGTGCCTGTTTGCATGTCACTGTTTGGCAAAGGAACAAGGAATACGTGTGGGGCTTTATTTCCTTCTTATGGAGGAGAAGCCAGGGGAAGATCTGCCAGCTCCTTCTAAGGGTTCTGCTCCAGGCAGACCCCGTGGCCCCACCTGAGAGCCCCAGAGAGGCAGAGCTCTGCAGGCAGGGCAGCAGCTCCCCCAGGACAGGGCATTATGTAGAGTGGAGCTTGGCTAATGAGCATCCTCTGCCTTTGTTCCTTTGAGCATTGTTTTCCATTAGCTTTTTTTTTTTTTTTTTGAGTTAGATCATTTTGTCCCACATTTCAGTGGGAAGCATCAAGTGAACTTGCAGAGGCATGTCAGGGTTCTCTGTGCCATAAAACCTTTGCTTAGTTTTCATCCTTTTTCTTCAGCTTTTCCAGGATGAGTAAAAGCAACCTCACCCAGCTTATATGCTGGATCCATACATGATTACAGCATAGACTAACCTCTCCCCATCCTCTGTTTTTTCTTTCCTGTTGTCACTCAGAGCAGTGAGGGCAGTTTCTCAGGAGTACCCTTTGGAAACAGCAGTGATTGGTTGTCCTGCTGTCGTATAATGTGAATCATGGTTCCAAAGTCCTATACTTTTTTCTTTCCAAGTTGTGAGCTGGTTAGATACCAGTCATCCTTGTGACTATAGCTTTTCCTAAAGCTGTGTAGCTTCAAAATACTGTGATTATTTTTTTCCTCTGTGTCTCAAACATTATCTGTTTTGACAGTTTGTAGAAACAAATTCCAAAATACAGATAATAGCTGAAATGAAAAAAACCCAGTGCCTCCCAACCTCACTGTTGTCTTCTTCTAATGAAAGCTCCGTTTTATTTCCCTTTCTATAAGTGTAAAGCAGAGGAGTTGAAGTGCACAGCAAACTCCTACCTTGAACTGCTGCTGTTAATGATTTTAATATTATTAGCACACTGAGGAAAGCGGAGTTTGGGAAAGGACATTTAAGCAATAATAAAAATAGTTTCTGCCAGGGCCAGGATCTAGATGAGAGGCACAGGAGGAAACTCAAAAGCCCTCCCTGCTGGCTGCCAGCTGTTGCCAACAGCACTGAAACCAAAAAGGTAAGAAAAAATGCGAAGCCAAATTTGAAATGAAATGTCTGGCATCCTCCTCTGGAGCTCCACAGGCAGGTAGAGGTTCCAGCACCTTCAGTATAGTGAAAACTTCCAAACAGGCACACACACAGGGGCTGCACATGTATGTATATGAACGTAAGGTCTAAGAACATACAGTTTGTAAATCATAACTGAATTTTATCTAGCGTTTTCCAAAATGTCCTTGGGTTTGAAGGTGCTTAAGCACAGTGATGTAGATTTGTACTAATTCACTCTTAATTGGCGCTAATGTACAACTTCACATCATCAGAACAACAGCACAGCATCAAACTTCAGGCTTTTTATATTGTTAACAGAGAGAGAGGCTTCTGTTTGATGAGCTTTGTGTCACCTTCCAGGGGAGTCTTTCTCTCCTTTGACTGGCTGGGAAGGCTGTACTCCCAGCACAGGCAATTGGAATAAATATCAAAATTTGGATGCTGTGCATGCAGTAGAACAGGAGTACCTGTGTTCCAAGGGCTAAGGTCTCTGCAAAGCTGAGGAGAAAAATGAAGCCTGTTCATTTCCCCAGAATTATACTTAAAAGGAGTGAAAACATGCCAGGCTCTTGGGGGAGGTAACACAGCTGCCCTGTCTTGCGTTCTGGAATGTCTTTTAAAAGTGACCTTTTCAAAGGATGTTCTTGTGCTTGAGGCTTGTACCCATTTTTGCTCCTAGGTATTCAAGCATGAGTGTGATTCTACTTGATAATTGAAAGAGTAGAGCTATTGAATTCCTAACAAGGACATCCCTTCTGAAAAATGCTTGTTAACTGTTGGAATTTTAAACTAAATATTAGAGGTTTTAAGGAACCTAAACTGAAAGGTCTTCTCTGTTACGCAGCTCTCATTCTCTTGATTCTCATGCTGTCGTAGTTTTTGGTGTGACCTTTCAGAGTAAGCAAGACATAAATCTGTATTATACATACAAAGCAGGGGAAAAACTTAGCAAAACCACAAAATCTCGGAACCCCCTATCATTTAAGCTTTGTTTATTCATCCTGCGAAGTAGAAGCCCCACGTGGTTTCTTTGGAACTTCTCAAGGTAAGACGGAGGACACTCTTGTAATTCATGCAAGATTCCCTCATGCTGTTGACTGATCATACAAGAAGTGCATGGTGACAAGACTGAAAGTCTGTAGAAGAGCTGCAGGTCTGAGCCTTCAGTAGTGCAACACATAGCACAGATGTGGTCCCCAGCTGATTGATGCTGTCTTGCTGCCAAATCTCCTCTTCACGGGCCACGTTTTATCCCATCCCTTATTTTAGTTGTAGTTTAGTCGCTATTAGCACCTGATACAAACTGTAAAACCAGGAGGTAGTGTCAGCATACAGTTAATTTTCACAAAACACTGGAATTAAGCAGCCACATGGCTACAGCTAACATTACTGTTGACAAATACCTTCTGTCTCACCCGGGTTTTTAGCCAGTTCTCCTTTAGTGCCTGTGTGAGCTACAACAAGCAGTGCAGTGATAATGCATCAGAGATAGTTGAGTGAAATCCAGAGGAGGCAACATCTTAAAATGCCGTGTAACCTGTTTGTGGAAGAATTTTAAAAATTGTGGTGGCTTTCACTCTGATCTGGACATTCAAAACAGATTCTTTTACAAAATTTGGACAAAAAAAAAGGAATCCTATAAGTGAGCATAACAAACCATTTTTCAGGCTGACAAACAGATTAAGGGAAAGGAAAAACAATGTAAGAAACTAGACTTGGGCCCACTTTTCTGGAATAAGCAGTAACCCCAGTCTCACACAGTCCCATATGTGCTGAAGTCAAACAGGCAGCTCAAAATAAGTTTTTGCGAGATCAGGCACTTTGAGTTCAGGTTATTTCTCAAGTTCCATTTGTCAGTATTCTAGTGCAGAAGCAGCACTGAAGGCAAGTTAAAGGATCTTTTTAAATTATTAGATATAGAAGGTCTGCACAAATGTAATTTTGAAAACTGATTACCTGAAAACCACAGATTACTGCTTTGTCTACTCTGGGTATGTCTTTGTGTTGTAAAACTGCCTTAGAGATTTCCGGTTTTCTTCTTTTTTTGGTCAACATGAGCATTTATTTCCAGAAACCTTGCAAATCACATCACTTCAGTTGTTTAACAACAAGGGTCTGCTGATGCACAGCTAATGAAGTGCATTAGGTTGCTAATCTCTTGCCCAATAAAGTCCTAGCTTGTAAGTCAAGTTGGCTGGAATGTTTGTAGTTCTTTCCTGGAAGCATCCCGAAACACGGCTGGGTTTGGGACAGGCAGCATCATCCGAACAAGGCATGTCTGGGGTAAGAAGAGCAGGAAAGAGTTGCTGATTGCTTTGGAGCTGCACTGACAGATGCTGCATGAGGCAGGTTTGCAGGCAGCCAGGAGAGCTGTCCTGCTCCTGGACTGAAGTCAGCCCATTTGCATCATTAAAACGAAGAAGGGAGGCAGCTTAGTGGCCTAGAACAGCTGATTTGCTGTTACAGTGGAGTGGTTGGGTGTTCATGTGGCAGGACAAAACACAGCAGTCTGTAAAAGGAATCTTTCAGCCTATGGGATGTGTCAGTGTGAGGAGGGAGGAACACTTGCAGAGTGCAGGCAGATTGCCTGGAAGCTTGCTTATGGAGAGTGGGAATGTCCAGGAACTGAGCTAGGAGATAGGCAATTTGTCATCTATTTATGCTTTTAAAAGTATATTTTTGTAAAATACGAGAGTTAACAGAAGATGATCCTAATGACTCCAGTCTGCCATTTTCTCCCTCTGTTCCTTTTAGGAGAGCCCATCAAACACCAATAATTCTAATCTTTTACAAGTACCTAATGGCTTCCTGCCAAGAAAGGTTTTAAGAAATAAATAGGAGCTCTTAATGCAGTGAATTTCAGTTTTGCCTAATCTGTGCAAATTGATGAATTAAATCCCTTTGCATCTCAAACCCACTTTGGTGATTTGCATGGTGATTATTTCAGTTTTCATAAATTTTCCCCAGTCATTTCCTGTCGTTTCTCGAGAACAGACATCTAATCTTTGCAGAAATGGGCCTGTGAAATCGTTATGTAGTGTTTAAAACTTGTCTATATGCATTGAGCTGTTGCACAGCCATAGATAATGTATGGAGATACAAGCAGGACACCAGAAAGCTCAGCTGGCCCCGTGAATGCGCCTGCAAGGTCTGTGTGTGCGTCCTCTGCAGGGAGCAGAGGCAGATTTAGAGCTGCAATGAACGTGATTCAACAAGCAGCCATTAGGTTTGGCTGCCCTGCATTTGTACAGACCGAAGGGGAGCCCGGTTGTTATGTATGAATCCTGTATTTTGTGCCTGTAAAATGTATTTTAGTAACCTACATTTTATATGTAAGATGCACGACAGTGTATTATATGGTATTGTATTATCTGTAAGACCGTGCTGCTGGCATGGAGCACAGCGAAGCAACAGCTGAACAGGTGAGCCAAGAAAGATTCTTCTGTGTTCTGTTCTTGTTCCTTGCAGTGCTTTTAAGTGAAGTTTAAATGCCTGCTTTGTTCAGTCATTGGTTGAAAAGCACCCACTAAAATGCAGGTTTTCTGCCTTCTGGGGCCTTCAAAGAGAAGTTTTGTTATGTAAGTCTGTCCTTCTCATACAGCCTCTCTCAGTATAGCACCAGCTGGAGAATATTCCTTAATCTTAGAGCTTGTGTTGTGCTCAATTTGGCACATATTGGCACAAAAGGGAGATATTCCTAATACACCTGATGTTTTGGAATACGATGCTTACAGCGTACTGTGACAGTAGATTTTTTGTTCTGGCCTCAGGAGTTATAGTCACTCGCTTGTATTGTCAGCAAAGTTTGACTAGTCTAAGATGGAGACTTGCTTCTGCAAAAATAGCTGTCAGAAGCACCAGCTATGGAATTATTTTTATGGTATCCTTAGCCTTAATGCTTTTCTTTTCCATTTGCTTTCTCATGTACTGTTTTCATGCTCATCTGGAATGACTCTTGTTTATAGAAGCAGTATATGTGTGTTTTGTGGATAAACGATTATAGAAACAAATATAGCTTTAGATATACATCATGTATGTATTTCTGTCTGTTAGTATACGCTCTTTACATGTTTATATGAATTAGGAAATACTTTAATCCCAGTTTTATGGCAAGTAGAGCATTCCAAGAAGCTAATGGTAGTTGCAAGGATGAATGAAAACTCAGTGTCAGAGACAGGATTGGAATCAGACTTCCACGCTCTCTCTGCTTTCATCAGAATTCCAGGAGATCGGCCTAGAAAGGAGAGGAGGTCATCTACTCCAGTCTGCTGCCCCCAGGCAGCATCTATTCAAAATAAACTGCTCCTCACAGGTCTTTAGCTAACTTCTTAAAACCTCTGACAGTGGAGGTTCCCAAAGTCCTGCCAGTGGTCACTGCGCCTGTGTGGAGCAACACCCAGTGAGAGGACAGGCTGTTGTGGACAAATATCCAGCTAGCAGCAGAAGGGGAGCGTGGGTTGGGTGGATGACTGGCTTTGGTGTGCATCCCTGGAGCCTTAATAGGCTCTTCCTGCGTTGAGGTGCACTGTGATACTCTGTGTTGTGGTATTTCTGAGTCTTCTCGTCTTAACAGTCTCTTGGGTATTCGTTTAAGAATTCTGAGGCTGCTTTTTTAATCTGGAAAAGGAAATGTAATAGTATAGCAGGTTGAGAGTGGGATTTGCTGGAAATTCTGCCCGTGTTTAGGGGAAGTACAGCTGAACTGCAAGGAGGAGAGAGACAGTTCCTCTGACAGGGAATATCAAAAAACATTGTGAAAAAGCAGAGGCTGGAGTTTCTATGATGTTTCTGGAGTTATCTTCTTTTGGTTAGTAAGTTGGAGCTACACAAGGTGTTTTTTATGTATGTAAGTGTATAATTCCCTTTCTGGTCCTTTGTTGGGGCAGGAGCCTGACTGACCCTATCCCATGGCACTGCACACCCCAGGAGTGCAGTAGGGGCAGTTTAACTCTGTCAGCTCCCAACTCTCCAGTTATGCAGGCTGGGATATTTCACTAACTCATTCTTTCCTTAATATATAAAATGAGGAAAAAAATAGTGCGATTCCACAAGGTTGGAGGATGTGAGGATCAAATTAGGGCATGGTTTGAAAATCTGATTATTGGTGGCTTCGCTGGTTAACAGTTCCTTTACTGCCCTCCTTTCTCCCTGTCTCCCACAGCTGCTGGCTCCAGGGTTGCATACTGAACCGGATCAGGAGAGCAGTCAGGGCTCCCTTCTTTGCTGGTTATTTTTAACTTGGCTCAGTTGCTTGATGGAGCCCAGCATTCAGCTCCATGAAGCAGTTGTTCTGACACTGCTGGAGTGAGTGCTTTGGGGGTGGAAAAGAGCCGTGCAGGGCAAGGAGGGATGGCAGGAGCTACTTCAGTTGACCTTGCTGCCAAAAGAAATGTAGATCATTCTTGCACCTGAATGCAGCGCAGCCGAGAAGTGCTGCAGAAGTGCTGCCCGGAAAACGCCGGTGCACCGGCTCCCTCTTCACCATTTAGACTCGTTACAGAGAGAAGAAGAATAGTTTTCCCTGTAGTCCACAAGCAGAGCGTTTCCTCTTTGGCACAAAGAAACCCTTTTAAGAACATCAGCTGAGCTATTACAGTGATGAGAATGCATGTAGGTCAAAATGGTCATTAATTTGCATGTCCTCGTTCATCTGTGTCTCTCCTGCCTTTCCCAGTTACTGTCCACCAAGTTGTGTCAGGGTTTGTTTTTTAATATAGATATTTGTTGCCTAGGGACTGGATTAGGAGTGCCCCAGTTTATGTCGTGTTCTGATCAGTCTCTAGGTAGAAACATCTATCAAGGCTGGACATGAGACTGTGACCTTGGAAGGAGAGCGTGGCTGTTCATTATCTTTCCCCTGAGCTGAGTCTCCCTCCCCACGTGTCTAATCCTAGAGTTTGCGTATCTTCCATAGAAGAGATTCCATCTGGCCTTTGAAGTCACCTCAAAAATATTTACAGAGGACAAGTCAACTCTTTCATAGAGTGGGTGTTGCATGTGCTCAGAATCAAAGTGTAAATTACATCTTTCTAAATGCGTGCACCTACTCTTGAGTGTCAGAGCTGCTCCAGAAATACATACCAGTCGTGAAGCTTTCTATTACCATTAGGAAGGAGCTAAATGTCAATTTAGAGTAAGATCTTTGTAAGCCTTATATATGAGGAGGCTTTTTCCACCTGTGATGTCCTTGCCAATGTTTATAATACCACAGTATCCAGCAATTATACTGAAAGATTGGAGTCTACCCATAAGTAATTTGCAACACTGAGTGCTGTAGAGGTATCCTGAATATTCCTAAGGAGGAGAATGTTGTGTACAAGGGCATTTTGAACTGGACTTCTCAATTTGCAAGAAAGAAATGCAAGTTAATGATACATTCCCACTGCAAATCTTTGCAGTATTTTAAAGCTCACCCTTCTCTATGGTTGCTACCCACCAGTCCAAGACAAAGAGGAAAGAGGTTACAAAAATGTGACTTTTGCAACTGTGGAAAAGGATATTATGTCTCTGTATATGAGATCCACCAGAGTGTTACGCAGTCTATTCCCAGCAAAGCATGAAACTTGCAGTATGAACGTGAAGAGTATTTTATCTTTCATAGGCAATTACATAAAAGTGGCTCTTCAGCTGGGACTTCTATTGGGACAGCCTGAATTTCCACTCTCATCGTGGTTTTGGTGATGAAAGCTGTACCCCTGCAGAGTGATTTGAGAGAGAACAAGTTAGGGATGAGCGAGACCCCAGAAAAGCACTCTGCGCTGAGCTGGGAGTCGGGCTGTTGGGATGCAGGCCCGTGTTCCTACGGAGCTGCAGGAGGAGTTTTGGGCAGGATAAATGCAACTTGTAGGGAACATTCTCTCATGCTTCCTCTCACGATTATTATCCAGATTCATAATTAGCTTAGTGCAGCTTCTAACTTGATAGCAGAGTGGATTTTCTTGTGGTTGAAACAGTGCTCTGTCCTTCTGTCAGTGCATCTGACTGTGAGCTATTGCTTAGTGTCTTTTGAGAGATTTCCCCAGTTTAGCTGCTTAAAAGCACTTCTTTAGGAGGCTGCAGGATTTCACAGGGCCATTTGTCTGGCATTTCTCAAACAGTTTGCTTCCTGTTGATAGCAAACCGATGTAAAAATGCCAGAGTTGTAATAAACTATGTCCACTCTGTGCACTGCAGATTGGCTTTAGATTTGTCTAAAAGTCACTGGGGCTGTGCACCAAGTACATATTTTTTCCTACTCTTTTTATTATTTTATAGAGCAAAGGGCAAAGCCAGACTGAAGGTCAGTTTATTTCTTCCAGCAGAAAGGTGGTGTGTCCTTTTTGTGTTTGCCAGTGTTTAGTTAGGGGATAAACAGACAGGAGGACTGGCTTGCCCAAAAGGCAGTCGGATCCTCCAAAACTATTTTGGCGAGAAGTCGGCAGGCAGGGACTGAAGCAGAAGCACACTGCTCCTGCCTGCTGGCATTTGCCTAGGACATAAACATGGGAAGTAATAAACTTGTCTCAAGGGTCCGTCTGTAAATGCCTAATGCTGGAAAATGCAAAAATTATACATATGAGCATAGATTAGAGCTGTTCTTGACTTCTTTGGCCAAATGGTTTTGTAAGGCCAACAATACAGCTATGGGGAAAATTGGCCTGAGAGAACAAACAGCACAGCAGTTTGTGGTGCTGTGCCTGGAGCTGGTCCTGGAGGTGAGCAAGGGAGTGATGCTCCTCATGCAAAAGTTTGTCTCCACTCTTTAGAGTCTACTTTGAAGTTCACGGATAGGGATGCAAATGAGAAGGAGAATACAGAATTGAAACAGGATTGTACTGAGGGTATGTAATCATAGGTCACCCAGTCAATTTTTTGCTCAGGAGAACAGGGTGAAATACCTGCAGTAAATATACCGGTGAATAACTAGACACTGCTGGCGGATCCTTGGGCACTAGAATTGTGCACCTGGAGTATACACAGGAGCTGTGAGGCAGAAACCACCCTTAAAATCAGAAGCAAAATAACCCAAACTAATGGAGGGCTTCATGGAGGTAGAGCCTGTATCAGCTGGTCTGGGGCCCCAGGCAGAAATTTCTTTGTGACATGTTCAGAAATGCTTTTGCTGTGCCGTGTTGGATGTTGAGGTGAGGGACTGCCTTCACTGTGTGTTTGTGCTGTGCATCCCAGCTGCAGCACCTGGGCATGGAGGAAGCCATGCAGTAATTATCAAGGACCAAATGTTCCACAAGGAGGTGGTTACACTGCTGCATTCCCTTTTTCCTGGGGGAATAAATATATTGTGGTGGTGGAAGATAAAAATAGTCCTCAGTCACAGACTTGGCAAGCATCCGTGTGTGTGGTAAGCATTCTACGTTGAGGATAAATAATGAAACCATTTATGCTTCTTTCTTGGTAACAGTTTAATACCAGAAGGCCCTGCTGACGTTGCAGTCTGGCAGTGAAGGCCAGAGCCAAAGCTAAGTCCCAAATGTTTTCCATGGATGTTGCTTAGCGGAGCAGGGCCGCTGTGTTAGCGAGTTCTCAGGTTCTCCACAGCTCCTTCTGTGAAAGCAGCCCTGGAGGAGCTTTAGTCCTTCAGAATGCCAAGGCAGGGCTTCCTGAGACAGAGCAGTTCTGGAGAAGGTGGGGGACAGCCTCACTGGGTCAAGCCACATCCAGCTGTTCCTAGTGCTAGTTAGAAACGCTGCTCAGGGATGGCCAGGAGTGTGTCAGGCATGTAGGATACCTACTCCTAAAATCCTCCCAGCCACCAAGAGTAGTTTTGATCCTTCTTTTTACTCTTTCTGTTTTCAGGGGGAAGATGACTTTTTGTAGATTCTTGTGCAGTCCTCCCTTATTTACAAAGAAAATATTGGACCCTTATCAATTTTTCATGGAAACAAGACAGGAAGGCTTTGAATTTTGCATACGGGTCGGGCTAAAAGGGCAACATCATGATGCATTTTAATACATGCATTTTGAGTTTCTTTTAACGAAAAATATCAAGTAAGCAAGTTAAAAGGGTGCCAGGGCTACTTCTGAAGCTTGCAAGATAGATAAAAGCAAATAATTTAAAACATTTCATTAAAAATGAACTCAGAAGTTTTTTGAAGCTCAACATTTTGTTCTGCAAGCTCAGCATATTCATTAACCTCCCCCAGAAGATTGCTGAACAGCTGGATCCAATTTCTGAAAAGATAATCATAAAGAAATTAGATTAATAGTCTTCAAGTGGAGCAGTTGGGGATCAGCTCTTTTATATGTAACATGTTGTTAGCTGTTTTCCATGTGAAGATGGTTACTGCAGTCCCAAAAGGAATGAGGCCATATCTCAATGATACAGATATCAGTTCTCCTGGACTGTGAACACAGCAAGGCACAGATAAGCAAGATTGCTGCTGGCTCCTTTTTCTCCTTTTCTGTCTCCCTATTCTGAACCCATCACCTCCATGACAGCTATTCAGTATTTGCTGCAAGGGAATCAGTGCCCTTTCAGAATCAAATACAGGACATTGTTGACATATCAATCAGTTCGAAAAGGCTCCTGCTGTCCCACATGAAGATTAAGTGCCTTTATCTGGTGCTTTATTGTAATACAGAGAGGTAAATGTAAAGGATGTCCCTCCAAAGGCACAGCCACAAATGAAGTACCATTGGTACTGGCTTTGCCCTCACTGATTTACCTGATAAAACTCTGTGAGAGTTCAGCAGTAGCTGAACTGGGCCAGGACACATCTGAGTCCCCTCAGGCTGTCTTGTCCTCATTCTCATTTTTCCCTTGCTTTGAGCAAGTCTCCCAAGAAAAGCTGCACATTTTCTCCTGTTCTACTGTCAGTACCAACCACCTTTGTGGAAACCCAAAAACCTCTCTGGCCCCTGCTCCCACAGCACATCTTTCCAACAAACAGCTCCTGTAGGGATATGCATGTCCCTGCACAGCCCACTGCTGCTCTCACATCCCTGTACTCAGTCTAAACAAGTGGAAGACAGCTGTGCCTCATGCTCTCAGCCTCTCCCTGGCAGTCTCCAAATAATGCACCCTCACTGAAAATGTGCCACAGCTTTACTTGCATGCGGCAAAGTCATTCAAAGGAAGCAAATACTGGTCTGAATGCAAATATAGGGCCCATATCAGTGATGTCCCCACTCTGTTCATGTTCTAGGAGCTTTCTCTCAGGGACAAGCCAACTAAATTATAATTGTAAGGCAGGAATTGAAGCACATTCATTTTTGCACAGGGTTGGCACATCCTGCAGCCACCTGCTTGCTTTCTGCTTTGCTTCTTAGTTTGCTCATTCCCTGACCCATGAGTTTATTCCCATTCATGCAAATAGATGCAGAATAACCTGGCAAACCTTAGGGCTTGATTTTCCTGACTAGGTGACCAGAAACAACTTGCAGTTGTTTGCAGTGTGATTCCCAGGCAGTTTACCAGCAGTCTCTTTTTAAAAAGTCCATCATCACCAGCTTTCACTCATCCTTCTGTGCTCTAGAATTAGCAAAATGATATACCAGTTCTTACCCACCCACATTCAGTCATTCCCTGGGCAAATGTATATCCTTATGTGACTGCACAGGTTTTAGGGATAAACTGCTACATTACACCTTTAGGTGACATCCTGTTGATGTCTTGGCTGCCAGATGCTCCTAAGTGGGTGGGTTTGATATAGGACATCCCAGAGTGCCCACCAGTGTTGGTGTGTGCCAGTCCTTGGGCCAGGGCTGTGGAACACCAGCTCCAGCACTGCCCACTACCTGTGCACCTGCACAGGCACATTCTCCCAGTTCAGTGCTCCATCCTTGGCAGCAAATGGCTTAAGCACATGCCTGAAGTTAAAGATCTGCTTAAAGTCTTCCTACCCCAAGTGGGAAATGGTCTGGGCTCAGCTCAAGTGTTGCTCTGAGTCAGGGTTGAGAGAATTCACTTTTTGGTGTGTCCCCTACTGGTCTCATGGCCAGAGGTTGCCTCATTTTGAGGAAAATGTGGAGCAGAATAGGCCATGCCTGACTTTTGTCAGTGCTGGAAGCCGGCCAGATCTCTAAAAGTGTTAGTCTTTTTCTTTGCAGCCTGAAAGGACTATTTGAATAGACTGACAGAGCTAGGTAAAGAGGCAGAAGAGTTGTTTGTTTTCCTTTTTTACTCAAACTTTCAGTATGTGCTTAAAAGGTGACACTCTTGTCTGGTATTTTCAGTTTAGACAGAAAGTGGTTGTTTCTTGGGTTGAAAAATTGAATTCCAGAAAGAAATAATGCTTCTGGCAGAGCAGCCTGCATTCCAGGGCATGATTTCATCTGGTAACTAGTCCAAGAGAGTCAATATTGGCTGATATGACCACGACTGCATGTATTTCTCATTAATTTTCATCAAAACTTGCCAGAAAATCCATGTTTTGGTGCCAGCAGATCACTCTTCCTTTCCATATATTTTTACTGTCATCATTCACTAGCCCCAAAAGTCTCTCTAAGGAAAAGAAAAAAACTGTAATGCAGCACGTTCATCTACTCTCAGTGCCTGCTGCACAGGGACAGAAAAAGGCAGATGGAAGCCCTTTAGCAAAAAATGGGAAGTTCTTTAGGCAAGTGGCTTTGGGAGTCCTTTGCAGGACCAATATTTTCTGGTACATAAGAAAACACGATTCTGAATGAGGCTCTCATTGGCTTCCGAAACACGCCGGGCTGTGAGAACTGGACAGCAGCTCTGGGCAGCAGACTCCTGACCTTTGTTAAACACTCTGTGCTCCGTGCAGCAGCCAGGTCAGGTGCACGTGTGGAAGAGCTGTGCTTCAGTCACCCCGACTGACAGAGCTGATATTGCTTTCCCACTCTGCAAAGAGATTTCCTCTTGTACCGTGCTTGCACTGCATGCCTGAGGCTGCATCCTGGGCATTGGAGGTGAAAACCTCTGTGGAGTTATTTCAGCAACGGTAGACGCCTCTCCTCCCTCTCCAAAATCCTCAGCACAGGGATTTTTTGTTCTGAGGGAACTTCTCCTGTCTTTATGGAAAGAAGAGGCCCTGGGAGTGTAGGTTGGGGCTGGGCTGGAGCTCTGGAGGTGGGTGAGTGTTTCAGCATTGGAGCTGCATTGACTAAAGAAGCAGCTCAGAGAAACTGTTGCTGCAAGTTACAGCTCAGCTTTGAACAGGCACCTTGTCCTGCTAGGGTATTTCTTCTGTCTTCTTTCTTCTTTTGTGAAGGAAACAGCTGTGAGTGATCCATAAACGAAAATTATATTCACAAGCATTTTACAAACGGGCGGATGGGAGATAAATATGTATATATTTGTTTAATTATTGACTACACTGAGTTCACCTGCAAAAAGTAGAGCTTTTTTTGCTATGTATTGTACACAGGGGAGAGTCATGTCCAGTAAATTGAGTTGGAATAGTTCAAATATGCACAAGAATCAAGAACTAGTATGTGTGATCATAGCATTATCTCTAATTGGAGGCTTTTCAAATAGTACCACTGTAGAGTTTTTCCTTATATCTCAGCTACTGAGATTGCAGTCTCACCTTGGACACCCCCTATAGTGAGGAAGGAATGTTTTTAAGATTTGGGACTTATTGTACCATCAAAGCTGTGACTGTGTGCAGACATGTCTGTAGGTGGAGGGTCCTAACTCATTCCATACTTGGCCTGGCACTGTTGTAAGTGGTGCACACATGGGTGTGCAAAGAGAAGACAGAGGGGGAAATGGATCTGCCCAAATTCTCGCTGAAATCTGTGTAGTAGAGTAACATGAGGGAAAACCCCCCAGTCACTGCTCATGCACCCCTGTCTCCAGTGGTGTGGGTAGGCCCATCATCCAGCTGATCAGATTTTATCTGTTCCCTGGTCTGTTAAACTAAGAGGTTTTGAGAGCTAAGTGGCAAAGCTCCTTCATACCAAATCTGTTATCAGCAGTGTTGCTGTCATCACCTGTACTGCAAACTCAGCTCCACAGGCACCCTCTGTGAGGCCAATGGGCAGCAGAGGCAGGAGCAGCAGGGCAGGCAAGCTTTGGGGGATGCTCTGCTGCCCCTCTCCCCTCCAGCTGCACACTTTGCTCTGTCTTTGGGTAGTTTTCTGTCCTTTAACGAGGATTCCAGAGGCAGGGACATAGAAGAAGGCTACAGCATTTGTAAATCACAGAGCTGCAAGTGTTGAAGAAAGACTCCCCAAAGAGAAAGTTCCATGGCGTCCTGCAGACCCAGGAAATTTGGATGGTGTTAAAAAAAAAAAAGCAGCCCTCTTTCCCCCCCATTTTCTCCCTGACATTTCCACTTAGCAACAGAAGACAAAGTTACATGAAGTGAAATGATTGTTGTGATTTATCTGGCACCTGGATGGACTAGGTGCTTTGCAAAACATGTAAAGTACCAGCTTCAACTGCTTCCAGCCTAACGAGATGCATGAGATGTGACAAGCTCTGTAGCCCAGAGGATGTGCTGCAGGGACGGTCCAGGTGGGGAAAGAGGGGTAGCTGGAAAGTAGTTCAGTGCTGTCAGGAATTCCTGTCTGCCAGAAATGAATCCCTGGAGAGGGGGCTCATTGCAACTGTCTGCAGCAGCCTAAGCCTGCAGGTGGGAAGAACAAAAGTAGGTGAAAGCCAACTTCTTTTTCTCTCAGTCAGGTGTGATGCAGAGTGGTTTGGCCTGACTCTCAGCAATGATGCTGAACCCAGGACAGCACTACCTGGCCCTCAAACCCCTGTCGACTTTTTTCAAAATACAGTCTCTTATTCTGCTACACGTTGGCAAAGCCACATCAGTCCCACCATGCTGGCTCCAGCCCCAAATTCCTGTCAGTGCTTTCCTACGTACTTATTTTAGCTTTTCTTGAAACTATTGTATGGCAGAACTCCCTGTGATAGTGGCTTTTGTCAGAGCCCTTGTGAGCAAAGGTCAGGCACTGCAGTAGGTCAGGTTTGTGTTTGATCTTTGCTGCACCAGTGCTGCCCTTGGGCTCAAACCTGCAGAGTCCTCTTGAAGACAATGTTTGTCTTTCTGTTTCTCAAAATATAAGGGGTTTGTAGGACCAGCTTTGCTATTTGTAGATTGCTTCAGCATTCATTTAGCTTGTATAATCATGGGCTCTACTGAAACACCAAAATTAGAGGAGATGTCAAGTGAACAGTCTCAGGAAGGGGCCAGAATATGTGTGGAAGACTCGCCAAATCAGTGAACGTGAGGCTCAAACTGAGCATTAGCCCTGTTGGCTCCATATCTCTAGTAGTGCTTTTTTTTCCCATTTATTTGTGATCATTCTGAAACTAATTTGGAAGGTAATGATTTAATACTGTCAGAAAGCATACAGAAGGGGAGGAAAGGCCTCCCTAATTGTGTTTTGACATTTTTTGACATCAGCAATTCTTTTGAAGGAAAGAGAAAAAAAGAAACAAAACAAAATCTGTTCAATCAAGATTTTTCTGCTTTTTGTTCTCTTTGGCTGAGAAAAATCAGGTTGCAGAGGAGCTGGTACTGCAGAACCAAAGCTTGCCTCCCAAGCAGCAGATTTTGTGAACTCCATTTCCATCTAAAAGCAGTTTCACAGAATTTGCTCTCCTGTAAAATGAATGTTTGCTCTGTAAGTGATACAGCACTTCAGCTTTCCCAGCACTTCAGAGCTTTGGAGCTTTGCACCGTCTCAGTGACTTCACAGACCTGAAGGCTTGCTTGATACCTGGGCCTGTCTGAATGCTCTGTACCCATCACTGGGTAAATAACTTGGTGACTGGAATAGCACGGCTGTGGTTTGTAGGGATAAAAACCCTGGCTGAAAGAGGCTGTTGGATCGGCTCTTGAGGGGGGCTGCAGCAAAACTCACGCAGCTTCTTCAAGACGGAAGACTTGCTGCGTAGTTGTTTCTCTTATTAGCATTTAAGATAAGTTTCAGTGGTATTTTCTGAATATCAAACCCAAACTGTGCCAATAAGATCCCCAACTGATGACAGAATTTACCAAGTGTGTAGTCTCCCACACTTGGAAAGCATTCCCTGGAGTTTGACTTCACACAGGAGACATGTAAGGCCAATAGCAGGTCTAACGCCTAAAGCAGGATTCATTTTTAAATCCCAGTTTGTTGGGCTTTCTGTTGTGTCTTCATTGATTTTGAAAGGAAAATAGAGCATTTGTAACCTTTTCTTAGAGTTACCTACCAAACCTTTGGACCAATATTATGTTCCTGCTCTGTAACAGAGGAAATCCTGTTTTGCTAGGATGAGGCACTGCAAAAAGGGACAGAAATGGTTAAATCCCAAATCTTTGTGGGGAGTACAGTTTGTTCTCCCTCCTGCTGCCCTGCTGGAGTTGGTGGTCCTATGTCAGTATCTTTAGGGAAGGATCCAAAGGCACCATCTCTCTTCCCTCCATGTCAGTGGAGGGAACTCCTCTGAGCTCCTTGCAGGGAAGCGTTACAGAAGCCTCTGAGTGAGCCACAGGGACATCTTGGTAGGTGCCACCACAAAGTCGGTTCTTCTCATCCTCCTCCAGCCTAAAGGGCTCTCAGCACAGATTTCTTTCCTGTAGCTGTTCAGGATATTTTTTTCTGCTGCCTGGTAAGCTTTAACACTACTTCTTTCTTGAATTTGGCAGGTAAATGAGAGCACAAGCTTCCAAAGTTTTTTTTTATGAATTACATTAAAATGTCTAAATTTCCAAATGACCAATAAAACCTGAAATCTCCTGGGAGACCTAGGGGTTTTCCCTAGGATTAGCCCCAAATGAAAGGGACATTACTGTTTGAATATTTCCTACGTATATTCTAGATATCTTTTAAAATTTTGATTGAAAGTTAAGTGTAGAAATTGTTTTGAAGGGCCTTTCTGCTTAGTTGTCAAGAAAGTAAGTTGAAAGGAATGAGTGACTGAATTTGAGCAAAACAGAGTTTGCTAATAAGCTGAGTAGTTTTCTGAACCCCAGGAACTACAATCACACCCTATTTCCCCCCATGTCTGTGGCAAGGCATCCCAATCCTGGCAGTCAAAATCAATGAGCATATTTTGCACATTAATTTGCCAGTGAAAGAGATCCTGTGAATGAAGTTATTCAGCCACATGGCTGTTTCCAGAGCACTGTCTGCATCACGTGTATCACGTGTACACCTGAGTTTCCAAACGTGCATAAATTATTTAAGTGGCTTGAGTTTGCCCATCCCTTGAGTTTGCCTCTGAACGTGCCACAGAGTTAAGAATCCACCATCTGAAAAACTGGATTAATATGCAACATGACACCATTTCTTAATAATTTTGCGGTTCCTTGAAAACAAAAGCATCAAGTGCAGACAATACACTCTCAAGTCATTGCTTTGCTCTGGTTAAGGCAGAACTTTAAAGCTGTATCCTGTCTTACTGTCATGAAACATAGTGAGAACTCTGTCACTCACGGGAGAACTTCCTTCTGAAGTTTGAATGTCTTTGTTGTTTGTTTTTTGGAGGTTGTTTTCTTGTTGCTGGTTTTTAATGGTAGTCCTTTCATTTCTTTTATGTTTAAGGATCTGTACTTTGCTGGCAGTCCCACTGGTCTGTGAGGAGCTCACTTCAGCAATGTGCAGCTTTCTCTTTGTTGAATACAAACAAACAGTGCTTCAGTGCATTGATGGTGGAGGGATATTCCAGGAAAAGGGGCTGGGGTAGGCTTCTTGTATGATTATCGAGCAGAGAACTTCTCTTACTCTCCCGTTCAGACCTTAAGAACAATTTGCCATTTATAAGATTCCAGAAATTATTGTCCAGGGAGAGACAAAACTCTCACTTGTACAGCTGGCGTGCCAGGGCACATCGAAGCACTTTTCTCCTGCAGGCACATTCTTAAGCATTCTCCTTTCCCTGCCCAAAGCCAACCACCAGGATCCATCCTGCTGTAATTTCCAAGACCGCTCTTTCATGCTTCCTGCTGCAGCCCTGAATGAGATGTCTCATGGAGCAATCCAGCCTTTGAAGGATGGCACGCAGAAGCTTAGGAAGAAGTTCAGTTCTGCTTCCATGCGTCTCTTCACAAAATGAGTTACTGCAAAAGGCGTTGTGATTCAGAGCTGTATTAGCAGCCAGATGTAGGAACTTTCTTTAGAAAGGCATTCTGCAGATTGATCACACCAATGCTATTACTATCAGTGGTGTGTAAAGTGTCAGCTGCAGCTGTGTTGAATTATTCATTACTTCATAAATACAGTGAGGTTTCTAAGGGCAAGGTTTTTAAGATCCATTTGAAAAGTGAAATGAAAGCCCCTGTAATTAAAAATCATTATTAAACTTCATTTATTTAACTTCATTTCAACTTTTCCCTATGTAATTATTATTAAAGTTATTCTATTTATTGATTTTCCTACTCCCTTCCCTTTCTCTGCCAGCTAATGAGAAAAAAGTGGTTTTGAATTAAGCAAATAATCTTGCTCTCTGTAGGCAATTCTTCTATGCTCTCATGTTGACCCCTGGAAAGAGATTTACTGGGTGATGCTCTTGTTTTTGCTGATAGGAGACACCGTGCCTGTTAGCACAGGGTAAAAGGAAATAAATTAAAAGGAAATCTGAGTTTTGATGTGCTTGCATCTTAGACCCTTAAAACGGTCTGTAGCTCTGGAATGACTGGAATCTGCCCTAGGCTCAGCAGGGAGTGAAGTGCAGCAGACAGAGCAGTGCTTTCTTGTTTAAGAGCGAGTGCTGGAGACAGAGTGCATGTCCAATTCCATACAAACCACATTATCTTCAGCTCATCTCTAGTAACAGTATTTCCACCAGTACCATGCCATTTGAGACAAAAAAAAGTTCCAAATCCCTTTGATACCTCAGCTGTGTTTGTGGCCATGCTCCAGTCCTCTGGGGATCAAGGCTGTGGTGTAAATACCTGCGCTGGCTCGTGTGGCAGGACCAGAGAAATGCAGTGATGATGCTTAAAATAGCCTGAACTGAGCTCCATCATGCCAAGGATCACACGTTTCCTACATCTCAGCCACTCCTTTACAGCTGTAGGGGATGATCCACCCAGCAGCAAGGATGCTCTGGGAGCAGCATGCCTGTCCCAAGGGCTCCCCGGTCTCCTCCGGCCTCTGCCAGCCATCATCAAAGGGTGGGAGCAGCCAGGGGAAGCTGTATGTGGTGGAGACACAGGCAGTGGGGAGGTCACAGCACCAGGTCTCAGCTGCCACCATGTCTTACCCTTCCCTCCCTCCCAAGCCCCTTGCCACACCCCAACTGCCCCATCCCTGCTCCACACGGGGCATCAACACCAACTGGCACCAGGAGCCTGACCGTGGGTAAGGGCCTTGCTGCTGACCTGTGTGCACCCACTCTGTGCATCTTCAATTATGGCTCCCTTAAACTTCAGTTTCTTGCCTGCCTTTTGGAATTACAGGTCTTGGCCAGTTTCTCAAGAATGCTGCAGGACTGTTTTTATGAATGTTCCTGAAGTTCCTCTGACCCTGCAGTAGGAGGTGCTCTCAAGTGTCAAAGACATCGTCACATGTGTGGTTGCCTTTGTAAGCAAACATGTTCATGCAGCTCATGTAGTGTTTGGCCTGGGAATAAAGACTAGTAATTCCATTTTGCCTTTGTGTGTACTCTTCCAGTAGTGCAGCATGGCTGGAGCCAAACTGGAGAGACACAAAGCATTGTGTGTTCACCTGGAAAATTGTATCTTTTTCTGGAGTTAGTTGTGTAGGACTCTTCTTCTGCTGATTCTGTAGTGCAGCCTTAATATTGTACCTCCAGGCATCAGAGTATCTTAGAAATAGAGAGTAAATTTCCTTGATTCCTGTGCCATGTTTCAGGCCCTGCAGCAGAGGACGTGTTCCATAGTTCATTCAGCTCCCCAGGGGGATGTGGAGCTACAGGCCCCTGCTGAGACAGAAGAAAAGATAAAGAATCTTGTGAAAGAAGTTCTCCCAAAACTTCCTGTCCCTTTCAAACACAAACTGAACCAGCAGTATTCACCCCAACCCAGAGACAAGAAACCACCTGGGGGCAGATCTCAGTGGGAGGGAAGAGCCCTCAGACCAACTCTGCCTGAACTCCAGACCTTTTGGGTTCTCCTACCTTGAAGAGCTCACTCTTCCACTTGCCATGTTGTTTTTCAACTGCTTTCCTCCATTCTTACTGCTTTCTTATCAAAGACTGAATTCACTGAATGAATTCAGTACATGGGTGAGTGTCAAGGCAATAATAGACAGCTTGTGAAGGTTTTGGGGTGAAAGTCAGACACAGTTCATGTTCCCACTTAATTCTGTGACCGTATGAAATGTATGTCTAGTTACTTGTGCCCTTGCTCATTTCTCATTCATCTTTGCTCAGTAGTTACTGAGGGGTGAGATCATAACTGGAATTCATTTTGAGCTGTGTTCTCTCCGCCCTGTTGGGTCCTTCAGCACAGTGACTTTATCCAAGATTTCATTTCCTCCCTGTCTTTTTTCATAAACAGAAAAAAGGTGGATGGAAGAATACTCTGGCAGAAATGCTCTGGCAGAAGGCTCTGGTTTTCCTCACAGCCTCTCGATGAGTGAGAGCGAGCATCATCACTGAAACTCATCTGCTGCCTGTCCCCACATGTGTCCCGTGGCTGGAGGGCCGGTCTCCCAGCACCCAGCTCAGGCCTGGGGGAGGAGAGGAGGATCATCACTGGCACAGAGCATTCCTGCCCTGTGAACTGGAGCCAACACAGAGGTGCCCAGGCAGCAGCATGTTGGGATAATTAGTTCTGGGGCAGCAGTGAGGAATCAGAGCCTCGACCCAGCTGAACCAGGTGTCTCCTTAACATATTCCTGCGAGGCTGGGATGAACAGAGTGCATGTCTTCCTCCAGCCACCGTGGTAGACACGTTAGCTGTACTTCTCCAGCACATTACAGTTGCTTTCTGTGTCTGTCTGTGGTCTTTTTTCCTACAGTATGATCTTAATTTCTCTGGAAGAACAACTCTTTATTTGTGTGCCATTTAGGGTCAAGCATTGCAGATCAAGTAGAAAAAAGCAGAAATACTTTAAGACACCATTTTGGTCAAGTTTTTTAATATTCAAGCAAACTTGATTTTACAACTCCCAGAAAAGGTTCCTCTTAGTATTAAAAAAAAAATAAATTGTAGTTTTAATTTTTATCATCACTGAAAGTGGAAAACATTATAAAAATAATTCAAACATGCCACACCAGATTCCTTATATATGCAGGCATGGGGGGACAGAGGTGATGGGAGAAAGAATTTCCCATTTGCTTTGGTTTTTTCCTTTATTCCCAGACACTCATGTAAAACCTTTTGCCACAGTGTTGGAGCACTTATTATGAGGCAGCTGAAGGACTTGAGCTTTCTTCCTGCTTCCTTCCGTCAGTAGTACTGGAAACCTTTCAGTCTCACTGATGAATTCCCCAGGAAATACAGAATTTCTAGCTTTAGAACAGTCTTTCTTTCTTTTCTTGCAAGTAATTATTCCCCTTCCCTTTTGATCCCTTCTTTGCACCAAACTTGTGTTGGTTTATGGATTTTTGTTGTAGCATTAACAGGTCTCCAAAGCCTTTTCCATGGTCTGTGCTGG
Organism: Lepidothrix coronata; assembly: GCF_001604755.1. Lineage (NCBI taxonomy): Eukaryota > Metazoa > Chordata > Aves > Passeriformes > Pipridae > Lepidothrix > Lepidothrix coronata. The sequence continues at coordinate 94,342 of NW_016690305.1, forward strand.
AAGTAGGCTGCTAAGAGAAGGGCTGGATGATAGAACTGTGCCTGGGGCTCTGGGATAACCTGGCAAATGCAGAGGGCTGGGCTGGTACCACCAGGAACTGGAGCTTTGCCAAGGGGTTAATGCTGCTGAGTGTGTGCAAACAGAGGTATTGATACATACCCTGCCTTTGCTCTCTGTCTGCACCCAGTACTTCTGCTGGAATGGTGTGTCTGTGTTAAATTCCATAGTGCATAAAAGATCTTCCTATTACTCCTTTGATGACAGCACATCAGTGTCATGAAGGAATGCTGGTAAAAGATTATTTGCATAAATCTCTGAAATCTTTATCCACTGACAAAAGCACTTTGTGTCACTCTATTCCATTTGCCCCATTGTTTTTACTTTATCATTTGCTTGGAGAAAGCAAACTAAATTTAATTAAACTATCTTCTTTTTTCCTGTTTAGCTCATTGTGAAATACAAATCTAACTGTGTTTTTTCTCTCTTTTTCTTTCCTTTTCCCTTTTGACCTGGATTTGTCTTTTGGTGGCTTTGATATCACTGTGTGATCCTATCTGCTTCACTACTTTAAAGGTAAGATTATAATTTCCTCAGTGACTATTATACATCTTACAGCAGGTATAGAAATATAACTTGAAAGCCAGATGGGGAAGATGTTGGTAAGGAGGCAAAATAATTAGTGGCCATTCAAGTGCCACTAATGTGCAAGAAGTCCAATTAAGAAGAACATTTGATATTTTGTCTTCCCTAACCACTGGCTGTTAGGGATTCTCCCAGCAGAGGAGGCTGGGTTTTCCTGGGCAGCCCCCCAGCAGTGTGTTGGACAGGGCTCTTTCTCCTGCTGCTTCCCAGCTCTGCCAGCACTCCCATGAATACAGCTTAGAGAGGGCTTTGGAGCTTGGAGCAGGAAATCTGTCCAGGACTGCAAGGAGCAAGACAAGATCACTTAATGTTTCCCTTCACACAGGAGTTCCAGAGAATTTCCACTGTCAGAGGAGGCTCAGTAGTTTAAAGATCACATATATTGGCCTGTTTAAATGATAATTGAGAGGGGGGATGCCAGTCAAGATCAGAATACACAG